>NC_085012.1:20876639-20889139 GCF_963854185.1 Sardina pilchardus
AGTAATATAACACCCTCGGCAGTAAAGAAAGATCTAAATAAGATTATGAGGAAGTGCACCTGAAGTGTTCATCAGATATGTTATTGTAGCATTGACGTCTTGCGTCTTTATATTTAAACAGCTGTCTACTGCTGTCAATTGTTTACTTTTGTTGTTTATCTTGTTGGTAAGATCACACTGCTTAAAACAATATTGTATAATATGAAATATCAGAGTTAGCAGCTTCCACTATCTGAAAGGCTTTTAAAAAATGAAACAAACAAACAAAAAAAAAACCTCTTTGGAGGCAGAAATGTTTTTGTTGTTTTCTTTTTTGCTTTTTATTTGATCAGCTTTAATGGGAACATCTGTTTTGTCCCTGTATGTAAACGCTCAAAAGCATGTTTTATAGGTGCATTCAACTCACTACATCATATTTAAATAAAACATGTTTCATACTGTAGATACAGTATGTATCCCGAGCTCCTAGGCAGCACTAACAGTTGAACAAACTAACAAACTGTTGTGTTCTGTGATTTAGGCTTTAGCATGGTATACTGGAGGAAACAGTACTTCACATAGGAACGGTGGTGAACTTTTTCATATTTCAATACCAAGCACTATAAAGCACAAATAGCAGTACATAGGCTCGCTCATTAACATAAAACTTTTTTATTCAAACACTCTAGATTACATACAAATATTAATCAATGCATTGTGAACAGATTGTCTTGTGAAAACTTCTGTACTGAGAGCAACAGTAAGTTGCTTTTCTTGTTCAGCTGATAATCTCTAATAGTTTTGGGGGGTAACTATTGACCACAGAGAGCTCACTTTTGCAGTCAGAGGTCATTTTTTTGTCATGTTGTGACTGTAAAAAGTTTTTTGATGGGCTTGTGTACTCTTTTGTGAGGTGGTTTGGCCGGCTTCAGGTACCCCACTTGTGTTCCGTCTCTGCTCTCGCCCAGTGCATGTGTGACTTGTGGAGGAGGGGACATGTCTTAGATTAGGCCCGCAGTCTCCGCACAGGAGGGTAGCACCAGGAAAGGTGTGTGTGTGTGTGTGTGTGCATGCGTGTGTGTGTGTGAGAGAGAAGAGCAATAGAGAGAGAGAGAGACAGAGAGAGAGACAGAGAGAGAGTGAGTGTGTGTGTCTGTGTGTGTGTGTGTGTGTGTGTGTGTGTCTGTGTGTGTGTGTGTGTGTCCTCGGGTCCTCGTGGTGACGGTCAGCAGCTCTCCTCAGCTTTGGAGCGCAGCGGCCGCTGGGCCAGGAAGTGCCTGAGCGTGTCCAGCTCGTGGGTCAGCTGCTCGATGAGCAGCTGGAGTCGCTGGTTCTCCTGCTGCAGCTGCAGCGCCCTCTGCTGGGTCAGCTGGATGCGGCGCCGCGCCTTGTCCCGGCTCTTCCGCACGGCCACGTTGTTGCGCTCGCGACGCATACGGTACTCCATGCTGTCCTTGTTCATGCCCTTCTTGCCCACCGGCTGACGATGATGATGAAGACCCGGGGGAGGAGGAGGAGGAGGGGGCAGGAGGAAGGAGGAGAAGTCCTGACAGAAAAAGACGCCAAACAGGGCAGCACATCGTCAGAGGAGAGGGACGCTACACTGAGCCTCAGCTGAAGGAGCCAAAGCCAGAGGCTAATGTTACAGCAGCAGTCTGAAGCAGAGCAGGACCACAACCAGGACCAGAGTCCAGCCAGGCTCCGAGCGCCTCATCATCTCTTAACAGGTTCTAAGCTCTCAGTGGTTCTGGTTGGTGGCCAAAAGAAATAAATGCTGAATAAATGTAAAAATATAACAGGGTCTGAAGGGAGATGTGCTTAGGTACCCACCCACGCACAGAGCAAAGTGCTTAGCCAGCTTATATCAGTGACAGTGATCTCTCTCTCTCTCTGTCTCTCTCTCTCTCTAATAGAGATAAAATACACCCACTCACCACTCACATACTCGGCATAAAACCCAAACACGGCGGTGTTGTTGTCAGCCTACCTGCTGTCCCATGTGGTTCTGTTGGCCCTGGTGATCTCCTGTGCTGGTGGAGCAGGCTGGCGCTGCCATGTATGCCATGCCGGGTCCCTGGGCCCCCACGGGCTGGCAGTAGAGCCCCCCGGCCTCCTGGCTCATGTGGCTGTGGCTGGCTGAGGAGGGGACGCTCTCGGGGGTCACCCCCAGGTGCCCCCCCATGGCCGTGGAGGGCCCGGCATGGCTGAGGACGGAGTAGGAGAGGGAGGCGGGCGGCGTGTAGCCCCCCTGGATGACCGAGCACTGGGGGCCGGACAGGTGAGGCTGCTTCTGGTACATCCTGACACAGCACGCTGGGGTTCGGGCTGGGGCGGGTGCTGGTGTCAGACGGGAGGTCGTCAGCCGGGGCTACTGGACAGTGGATGGGTCAGCGCCTGATTCAGGATGCCTGCGGAAGCTGCAATCAAAATGCCACACCGAAGCTTAGCGACGATGCCTCCTTACGGTAACGTGTTAAACGATGTCTCTTTACAGCATTCATACTGACTGATCTCAGCTCTCGACAGATAATATTTTCTTTAACAGTTTCATCCAGAAGACTATATAAGTAACTAATGTAATTTTGAGGAAATTACCAATGCATGCAAGCAATACATACATTAATATAAAATGTGAAACAAACTTTAATTTAGAAACAGTTGTGGCCAGAGGAAGTTGAACAGGATCTGTAGTCTTAAGAGAGTCAGATTGTATGCTTAAAGCTTGAGACAGAGTAGGTGTTTGTGTGTGTGTGTGTGTGTGTGTGTGTGTGAACAAGTTGAGAACTGTTGTGGAGTGCATGGTATATAAGTGCTGTCAGGTGTGTGTGTGTGTGTGTGTGTGTGGATGAGTGAATGGTTTGAAGAGGAGGAATGGATAGAAAGTTGGAAGGAATGTGCCTTATATCCTAGTAGAATGAAGAGACAAAGAGAGCTGGCCTAGTTGATCCAGGTGCAATCAATTTAACTGGCTGTCAATTAAACTTGTTAGGGCCTTGAGCAGCTGGTCCTTGACACAGGTGCAAATCAGCTTAATCAGCATCCTTTGTGATGTCACAGCACAGCAGTGCAATGCAAAGTCAATGGGGAAAAATAAGCTTGAATTTTGCTAATATCTCAAAAAGTATAAAGTTTACAGAACTGAAATATACATTGTCTTAGTCTCATTTTCAAGACCTACATAACAAAGTTTCTACGTTAAACGGTTGAAGCTGAATTAAACGCAGAAATTTTGGTTAGGAGAAGAAGAAGAAGACGAAGAAGAAGAAGAAGAAGAAGAAGAAGCCTTCGGATAACAGAACAGTGCATTTGCATGGACTGTAATTATAAGCAACGTTGACAGTGAGGGCAAGTTATCTGTGTGAGCAGTAGTGCTCCAACCAGCGAGTGCTGTGTGAATGATGATGAATGTCTTACCCTGGGTGCTCTTGAGCAGGTTCCTCTATCTGTCTGTCTCTCTCTCTCGCTCTCTCTCCACGTCTGAGCTCCAATGCCGTTATGAGCCAGGTACTCAACTGATCATGACACCATCACTTCCTCTGACACAACCTCCACCCAACCACCCTCTCTCTATTTCTTCTTCCACCCATCTCTTGGTTGTTGTTTTAATTTACATTTATCAACATACTAAAGGGGGCTTCTGACTCAAATTCAGACCTCAGTTATGCACTTACACAAACATATGCGCGCACGCACACACACACACACACACACACACACACACACACACACACACACACGTCACACACACACACACACACACACACAATACAGTCAAAAACAGCGAGAGACACAACAAAATAGCTTTGGTTTAACTGTACTTAACTGTAAGTTAACTGTAATGTTCTCATAAAGTTCAATGTTAAATTCACAGATGCCTGACACATACACTAAAACGGTTCAGAAAGTGTAGATAATTAAAAAGAAATAATATTTGAAAACATCTTTATTATGGCCTACAGATGTAACAAGTCTTATTTTCCCTCATTAACTGAGCTACCACCCAAATCCATGTACAGTAGGCTCTCCAGACCTAGATGTCAATTTCTTTCTGTAAGAAGACTGCCAGTGACATAAGCTAGTTCCTTAGTTTATGAGATTACAGTTATATTATATGGATGCACATTTCTAGCTGCTTTAACAAAACAACAAAAGAGGTACTGCTGCATAAGGAGAGGCCCCTATATTAACTTAATATTATTTTACCAGAACAGAAGGCTCTTCCCTGCCCATGAAGTCCACTTTGGGGAACATGAGAAAGACCAATCTTATATACTGTACATTACTGAGCACAGGGACATCAGATCAGCTAATTCAATATTTAGCATGGATGCAGGGGACCTTCAGTTTTACAGCATTTCAATTTAAATCCTAACAGCTGCAGGTATTGGAAATGCACATACAGTATGGCCATTAAAGTCGAATGGGTTGAACAGGTTATGTGAAATAACACAACAGGCAATATCAAATCAAATTAATTTAATTCTAAATGCCTCTGCCTCATTGACAGTCACATTTTCATCAAATGAACAATAAAGAGCGTTTAGACAGTAACTGTTTTGCATTTCTGTTGATGTTAGCTGATGATAGAACCTATTTCAATAGAATACATTTACCCAAGAGGACTTTCTGTGTGAAAGCTGCCTTCGATGTTATCATGGTAATGTATAGTTAACAAAATCCCCATAAATTAAGTTTATAACATGAAGGATTGACGTCCTCTCCATGAAATTGAGGAAGACAATTGTCTTAAAAACAATATTACATCTAAAATAATGATAATTAGCAGCAACAACTTCACATGTTTTGTTCCATTTCTCTGGAATCAGAAATGGGCTGTAATGTACCAGCTAGGGGGGCGGGCCCGGGGTGATCTGATCAAGACCTCTCTGCAAGAGGATATGGACCAGGGAAATTGCCAAATTATCAGTGAGTGGCAACACTTTTATGATGCGCTATCGACAAAACATGATGTCTGAGTTAATCAGTGTAATCGTTTAATAGAAGCAATAAATGTCCAGCAGAAATCTCCCTCGAACTCACTAACATCTTCCCTTGGTTCTGACAGACAGGAGAATTACAGGAAGGCAATTACAGGAAGGGTCAGTGTACAACAAGCTCTGTCTATCAGGTTGCAATTATGAGCTTCAAAAGAAACTACAAACTCCAAATGTAAAACGTTGAGTTGGTGCTCTGAACTACAGTACTATGCAAAAGGATTCTGACTGACTCTCCCTACAAGGTCACGCAGTTGAGCCTGTGTGCTGTGCCAGTGTGTGTCCTGCCCCCTGGAGGCAAGTTGGTGTAACTGCGCCAACTGAGAGGGCACTCGCTAGGATATGGCTGCATTGGGTAATAAAAACAGCCAGTGGGAAGCATGCAATCGGTGCCCTGAAAACAGTTAAGTGGGTGAGAAACTGCCCCTCAAGAGGAAGCTATTACACAGAGCAGTTCGGTTTTTTTTTCAGAGCAGTCTGTCCTGGGGTGAATTGATCGCAATGATTTAAAATAAACCTGACATGACTGAGCTGTTTTGAAACATCAAGATATTGACAGTTTAAGTCATGACCCCCACAGTATGCACAGAATGCATATCTCTATCTCTCACTCTCTCTGTATGGGGGTGTGTGTGAAGCGTTTTTTCAAATGTGAAATTACAAAAACAGCTGTTACTTTATGTGACTGATCCCTGAGGTGACATCACATTATCAGTTCTACCGATCATACACCTTCTACAGTTAATATTAACTAACCACATATAACACATATAATAAAGTAATTGCTTTATTTGATATATACCTACGACACTAACTATCACACATCTATGGATACAAAAAGTAATCATATAGAATTGTAGTATAGATTTTACAACAGCCCATACATGACTACAGTGCTGAATATTATATACAGTACGTGTGTCCATTTAAAATTAGAGCATATATATATAAAAACTCTGAGCTGGTCTAAGTCCAGTGACGGTGGCTGTAGTATAGTCAGTGTGTGTGTGTGGCGTCTAGAGTTATGGTCTCAGAGACACTTGGGCCCGGTTCAGAATGTCTGTCTCAATCTGGGGGAAGTCAGGGTGCTCCTCCAAAACCTAAACCAGACAGAAATTCAATTAAACTTTATTGTCAAATGTACTAGTATAGAGACAGTGTCCCACGGTACAGTGAAATGCTTATTCTGTGAATCATCCAGGACCACTGGGTTAAGGTGACAGTGGGTCATTTTTGGTGTAGGATCATAAAAGTGCCAGTGTGGGGATGTGAATGTGACTGTGAACATGACATGGTGAACAGATAAAGCTTATCAATCTTTATCGCCTTTGTATTCACCAGCCCTCTAGTTTATGTACTGGGACGTATGGTTCAAGAAAAAAACTTTCACATAGATTCAGCATGATCATCTAGCCTGAGTGTTCCCACGCTGCCTTGCGTGCGAATGGATTCACTCTGTTAAGGCAGTCTGGAAACTGCAGGCATGCAAACTCCTCACCTTTCGGCGAAATTCGCCGTTTTGAATCAAAAATAGGTGACTTACATGGTTCGTGCAGATCCGATGAGAAAATATTTAGAGGGGGGGGGTCAAGGTGAATTGAATTTACAACTGAGTTTAGAAATCATGCGCAGACGCTAACGCATCTTGAGGTGTTTCTAGAGCCGCACTTAAAACGTGTGATCAGCAAGGGATGCGTGAATGTAGCCCCTATGCGTTTAGTAAGTGGAAGCTAATTGTTGACAAAGACGCAACGCGAACAGAACGCGCACGCCAAGTATAGCCTCTGTTGTGAGCGCAGATAGATGCGAGATGTCAGGTGGAATAGTGATTCTGGCGAGAAGAGATGCCGAGGGATTTCACAGGTGGGCTAGTTAAAACTTCTATTAGAAAAAGACGCTGAGATTAGTGTAGCAACGTAGCATAGGTTGTTTTCTTCTAATGATGAAAGTTAGCGAAATTAGACAAACATGTAGACATAACGAGTTCATTTGATGAAGAATGCGTGCAGTTTTAGGCAGACTTTATCAGTATATCAAAGGTTAATGTGAATTAATGCTCATAAACTGGGCTGGTTAGTTTTGTCCAGAGACGTAGGCTATTGATTGACATGATAATGCTGTCTTTAAGAAAAGTGGGCCCTGTTACTCGAAGCACACTGTGCATAGACCTTACGCAAAGCCTACGCAAAAGATATGCAACTCAAATGATTCGCTATAGTAACATAGCCAAAAAAAAGTTGCAACTGCTTCAGACCACACGTAACGCACGTAACCGTTTGAGTTATGTGTGTGACTTGCAACAAGTTTCAGTAACACCCGGATCATTACTAGTTCGTAAGCCATGCGTAAATTAAATGTAGGCTACATTTGATTGTCGAGTTACAGGAGGACCCTGATCAGTAGCCTAGTCTGTGCCTACAGGTAGCCTACAGTTTAACATGTCATATGAAGACAGTTCACATAACTTTATTGGTTGGTTAAGCACACTAGCACAATATAGCCTAAAAACTGCTTATTAAAACGTTTTAAAACCTTTTGAAAAATTAAAGCCTATCTACCCTATTTTATATAATAATATTAGTTTGAAATAGTGTGTGTCTCAAGCAAGATTATTGATTACCTAGTTTGGTCCAACAAATATTCAGACTTTTCCTTATTAGTTTAAGTGTCCATTAGGCCTATGAAATCATCAGACATGTGTAATAAGTACAAACATAAGCACAGAGAAAGAGAGATAGTAAGTAAGAAAGAAAGAAAGCGGGTCCCTCACACTTTGGAAGATTTGTTTCCATGTTTTGTTTTTTTTTTTTTTCCGGGGTGGGGGGGGGGGGGGGGGGGGTTCAAAGTCTGGAAAATTACTTTGAATAACAAAGACTGCATATTCTACAGTATCATCTATCATGCGCTGTGTGGATCAGCTGTTCTGCCGTAGGCACTGTGACTGTTTAAGGCAAGGAGACTAGTCTACTCTGGTGTTGCTGGACTGGGGCCGCGGGGCTCCTCTTATGCTGCTGGCTGGTCTGTTTTCGAGACAGCGGACTCGGTGGCTGTTTCGGTTGACTGTCAGCTCAGCTGGGACATCCGCTGGTCTGGCGCAGGAGAGGGACGCGGTTTTCGGGCGAGCACCGGGGGATCCTTCTGTGTCCCAGTGTCCCTTCGCTCTGGTGCAGCGCATCGGCGCATCTTCCTGGTACCTGTCAGCGGCGATGGTCGGATGGTCACGATTTGCCAGCAGGCTGTATCGGCTGGGCCTGCAGGCCATCTCATCTGCTGAGGATCTGCCAGCGATTGAGGGCTAGCTGCTAGGCTGTAGCCTACGTCTTCATTGCTCTGGGACTTCTCAGCCATCTGACTTGAGTGCAGTTGATTGGACTAGGTTGACGTGGACTTTTCTGTTTTTTGTATGTTTTATTATTTATTTGACATTTGTTTATTTGTTTGTCTGTCTTGTATGTCTTGGTGTCACGGGTACGCTGGCGATTACGCCACTCCGTCCGGCATTGTGTCTTGTTATTTTGTGTGAATTTGTTTGTGTTGTCATGGGTACGCTGGCGACTACGCCACTCCGTTTCGGCACTGTCTCTGTGTTCTGTGAAGCGCTTTGGGTTGCACTCAGTGCACGTTAAATGCGCTATAAAAATAAAAGTACCTTACCTACCTTACCTTACCTATCATCTAATGTGCAACAGGGTGCTGATCTTTGTGAGTCATGTGTTCTGTGGGTTATCAGATGAAGGAAGGGCGGTGAGAATGATAACATGTTTTTTTCCTCTTTTTTCTCTCTCTTTGAACAGAGGGAGCAACATCCATATGTTGCAACTTCACCTAACGAAGTGGTTAATGGTTGGTCGTTATCTCCTGTGCTTTTTCTTCAGAAAAGTACACCCTATACCAGTAGCCTGATTACCATCGACTTTCAAAAGCTCTGCGAGACTTTAGTCTGACCAAGAGCCTGTGCTAACACGGTTTCTCCAAGCGCTGGTTGACCCGCCTCCTTTAAGTGCCTCGATTTGCTACTGGTCGATGTCAGAAAGCGGTTTGCCGAGTTTAAACCAATAACAACACTCTTTCCTCTGCCTTGAACACGCCTCTACCCAGAGCCGTTGGAGCTGCTCAAAGTTGATTGGTTCTCGACCAAAGGGGGCAGTTCCGCAGATTTCGGGAACTCAGAAATCCTTCCCGATTAGCAGTTGACCAGACCAGCGACAGCAAAAGCCGAAGGCGTTACGTCACTGGGAGGGCGTGCCAGGCTACTATACCAGTGGTTTTCAAACCAGAGGATGCCCTAACACATCACAAGGGGGGCACAACAGCTCACTTCCAAATTGAAATAATATTTCTGTGGGGCGCCGTTCGAGAAAAATCCCCTAACTCAGACGTGCAATAAAACTTATTTCGGTAGACTAGGTGCAGTCACTTGTGCAGCGCAGGCTCTTCCCAACTGCGCTTAAAATGCAACACAACCTGTTGAACAGCTGTTGCAGTGCCAAGTTTGACGTTGTTACCTCCGCCAAGCAGGTTATGTTTTCATCAGCGTTTGTTGTCTTTTTGTCTGTCTGTCTATCTGTTTGTTTGCCTGTTTGTTTTTTTCACAAAATAACTCAAAAAGGTTACGGATGGATTTTGATTACATTTAAATGTTCATAAAAATTTAATTTTTAAAAATCAGGAATGGTCTGAAATGATCCAAGGAGGGAAGAAATGATTACATTTTGGGAGTGATCCGTATCCCCGTCTGGATCCAGGAGGCGGTTATGTTTTCGCTTAGCGGAGGTTTGCGCTCTCTGAGTGCTTTTCTAGTTTGGATAATGAATTCAAAATATATCGAGTAAGCGTATTGGCAGCAATGAATCACGGGTCAAAATGCTGACATCATTAAAGATTCCCTGTATGCAGTTTGCTTGTTTAAAATGATTCTGCAGATTTTGCAACAACACGCCAATAAACATGGGTATGCAGTGTATGCTATTCAAAATGACATAAAAATGAGGTGCAATATTTTGAATAGCCCAGGCTACTTTGGAATTGAATGACCTTTCCGAATGCCTCACAGGCTCCCACATCTAGAAATCAAGTGGCAGACAGAGCGACACGTCACTTATGCAGCCAAAGTTTCCAGCGTTGCAAATCTCATATGCATCTTTCTACAAAATGGTTTGTCTTCTATATCATTAAGTTATTAAATAGGCTAAATATATAGCCATACATCAAAGCTTTAGGCTTATGTCATTTCAATCAGCTACAGACAACAAGTGGCAGGCTTAGGGTGATGTCACTTCTAGTCTACCAGAGATTGTTGAGCTACATCGTTGAAAATTAGTGGGCTTGCTTCAAAGCACATTGTTTTTCTTAAGTTTCTATTGTTTTTCTTAAGTTTACTTCAACGTGTTGTTCCCGTTCACCCACTTTTTGGAAATGCTTCTTCTCCTAGAGCATTTGAGCTATCGACGCGGTTCCAACACTAAAAATTCAGGCACGATACGTAGTTTTCGGTACCATTGATTTGAATGGGGGAATTAAATTTTTTTTGTATTTTTTTGCAGCCTTTTTTTTTAGCATTGTTGACATAACTGCTAGAAGTCATTAGCTAAGTTAGGTAATCAACCTGGTTAGCATTGTTCGCATAGTTAGCATTTTTAGCAAAACTGCTAGAAATCATCAGCTAAGTTATCTGATCAACCTGGTTAGCATTGTTAACATTGTTAGCATAGTTAGCATTTTTAGTGTAACTGCAAGAAATCATTAGCCAAGTTAGCTGATCAACTTGATTAGCATTGTTAGCATAGCATTTTCAATATAACTGTTAAAAATCATTACATGAATGGCAGAATTTTCAGCAAGCCCACTCTTACAGCTCCTCGGAGATGCACATTTCTATTTCCACAAGATGATGCATCATTCCACAAAATGGTTTGCCTTCACCATCAGGAAGTAATTCAACAAGCTGAACAATAAACTTATAGCCTTAACTCAAAACAGCTGTTATGCTTATGTCATTTTGATCTGTAAAAATGTCACATGCAGCCATACCTAAATTCTGCTTATAATATTCAGCATTCATTATTGAATGCTTAGCTGGAATAGTTTCCCCCATAACCCTATTTTTAAAGTAGATACACATGTGGCATGTAATTGGGCTACAGGTTTTCTACAGAAATAGCATGTTTGAACGGGCACTGCAATAGTATGGCTAGTACAATGTTCCAGTGTGGCCAAATTCACCTATTTTGCAGTAGCCTACTCCTACTGTATGTCGCTGCTTTATTCAACATTATGCTGATAAACATGTAAACCGGAATATTCCTGTGTTTCTGCTACACATGGAAACATCTTAGGGCTCGTTTACACATATCTAGATATTTGTATAAACGCATATGTTTTTATATATGTTTGAGTTTTAGCCCCCTCAAACAGATATTTTTATAAACACATTCCAAAGTGAAGATTTCTGACAACGCTGATTGGGGGGGGGGGCCTGGGTTGGAAAAGAGAACTCCTGCCCTATGCAATACAGCTTACCGTAAATGGCAGGGTTGTATATAGGGGGCTACTGGCTGTAAATGTAACACTACTTCACTTCTAAAACCATGTTATGCTTCTAAACCCATTGTATGCTGAGCACAAATGAATTGCAACAGTAACAACAAGCATATCCACTGACATTAATCCTGCTGAAACACAGAACGCTAAATGGACAATGTCTGATGTTGAGATATGCTTTAGTGTGACTTGTGTGCATGTGACAGCAGTAACCCACCTTGTGGCAAACGTCTATGGCCTCAGTGTAGTTTTTGTATTTGAGGTAATTGAAAGCCAGCCGATAGCCTGTGGAGTGGGAGAGCACGGAAGCGCTGGTGAGATCACTGTGTTCACATATAACGTGTAGAGTGCATGACCTACAGTACTCACATGCACTACAGTACATAACATACTCACGTACATGCAGTAACATACTCATGTACACAATATAACAGACTCATGTACACAATATAACATACTCACGTACATGCAGTAACATACTCATGTACACAATATAACAGACTCATGTACACAATATAACATACTCACGTACATGCAGTAACATACTCATGTACACAATATAACAGACTCATGTACACAATATAACATACTCACGTACATGCAGTAACATACTCATGTACACAATATGACAGACTCATGTACACAATATAACATACTCACGTACATGCAGTAACATACTCATGTACACAATATAACATACTCATGTACATTACAGCCTAAAATACTAGTGTACGCTACCTAACTCTAACTCACCTACTGTATGGTGGGGTGACCCTGTATTCATCTGTGGTGGTGGGGTGGACTGTAATTGACATATGGTGGGGTGGACCCTGTTTTCATCTGTGGCGGGGTGGACTCTAACTCACCTATAGTGAGGTAGACCCTGTACTTATCTACAGTACAGACCTGCTAACTTACAAGAATAGCACCTCGAGCCAAGAAGAAATTGCTCACTACATCCTTTACAGTATATATATATACAGTATA
>NC_085012.1:20896639-20969139 GCF_963854185.1 Sardina pilchardus
GTTGGGGGCTCAAAACATCATCGAGCTCTTTCTTCCCTATTACACACATTGGAACATTGGTATTAGCAGAATTCAAGGGTAAAGAGTGCCAGGCTAAGCTTTAGAAGTAATCAGAAAAGTAGAAAAGGCTGCACTTTGAAGATCACACTGAAAGAGGTACTATGGAGGAGGCAAGGAGGTCTGTGCAATAAAAAGACAGATGAATACCAAGTGTGGCCTTTGCTCCTTTTCTGACACTGGTTTTGGAAACATTTAATTCCTTGATCGACCTATATCTTATAACGATAATGTATCTTGCTGTATCACACTGCAAGCTGATATTCATAACTAATAATAGTAACAACAACTATAACACCTAGGCAAAATAACACCTAGGCAAAATAACAAACTAGCTTGATGTAGGATAGTTGTGCCTCCACATAAAAAAATCAATCACACACACACAAACATGCACACACACACACACACACACACACACACACACCTCAATGTTTTTTTTTTACATTTTATACTGTTTATATCTCCCCCCCCACCCTTAATTTCACCTCTTCCTTTTCCCGTGTGTTTCAGTGTATGTGTTCTCTTTGTTATCAAATAAGATAAAATCAGTCTTGTGCACTACTGACATTGCTGCAATGAAATTCAATTTAATTCAGACGTAAGCACAGAAACAGGACTAACACAGGAAGCTGAGGCTAGAGTGTAGCATCAGCAGTGATATCAGAATCTGGGAGGTCTATGAGCAGATTCATTCTGCCTGAGCTGCACTGTACCTTATCGTACTGGTGGGTTTTCACATACGCCTGGCCAATCTTCTGGGCAAAGGTTGGGTCTTTAGGGGCTTTTTCTGTTGCATCCAGGTAGACTGCGATAGCCTTCTCTGGCTTTGGGTGTCCATGTTTTTAACACATCAGCATTATACAAGTTATGGTTCACGCCATCATCTACTAGTCCTCTCTATGTTCATGCAAAACACCATTATACTGGAAGGCATCAATTCATATAGACTTTAATGCAACTGGAAAGAATCTAAAAGGTTAATGGTTGATGTATTGAATTATTTGGTCCAATAATATAAAGTCCAATACACAACTGCACACAACACACAGCATACCTCTTGGATTTTCATGTAGGCGTCACCTAAGAGAACACTCGTGTGAGCATTAGGCATCACTTCACAGAGCTCCCTAAAATAACAACATCATTTCACTGGTTACAGTACACCAACAATGTCAGACTATTTTGAACATGCAAAGAACAGAAGGGTATATGTCCTCTTATCTCACTCTGAGGTAGACACATATAAGCTAATTTCCCAAAAGGTTGCTGTGTTCCTTTAAAGCCATCCTTATACCAGGGGACTTAGACAAGATTCGGGAAAGATCCTTTAAAGATTGTAGTCTTTTGAGAAAAGCTTGAATAGAGGGCATTTGTTAAAAGAAAGATTCTCTTTCAAGAATCGTTCCAAAGTCTTGTCAAAGTCTTGTGATGTAAGGACAGCATTAGGAACACAGACTCTGCAACCAAAGACTTTTTTTTCTCTCAGTAATTTGCACAAGGCTCACCTGTAGCAGGCAATGTAGAGGTTTTTATTCCTCTTCCTGTCCAGGTAGATGGCGGCCATCTTCTCTTTGGCCTCGATGTAGTTGGGCTGACCAGGCTCGACGCCACGCAGCATGCTGATGGCCGTGTCCACCAGGTTCTTGGCCAGCGCCAGGTCCACATTGGCCACCATCACGCGACTCTCCTCTGGGGTGTCCGTGAAGCTCAGGATGGCGTCCTGCATCACCTTGGTGGCTTCGTGCTGCCCAAGAGAACAGCCAGGTGAGCTTACTGTGGAGATTACTCCTATGGATGTTGTTCGAGTAGAATCACACTAGGCTCTGCAGGAGTGCCTCAATTTCCATTGATGACCAAGAGGTCTATTTTCATGAGCACACCATGTAGCTTTATGGCAACAAATATAGTCTGACTCGGGGAAGGGTTCCCCTTTATTTTTATTCAGGATCACACTTGGTTTTCATGACCAAAGATCGGAGAGCAGCTTTAGAACAAAGCATCTCTGAAACCTTTGGTCATGACCATTCCAAGAGATGGAAAATGACCAATAATTACCAAAGAATAGATATTCTAGGTTCAACACCTGGTTGGCTTGGTGACAAGTGTTTTTTGGCCGAGTGTTCATTTTCATTTTCTAAGTAACTAGTAAATTAAATAAACGAAATATATATTAATACACTTTGCTCTCTTGAGGCCTACACAGCTGAATAACAAAGCAGGACTTTGAGAATGAAAGCGTATGTGTGTGTCTTATGTGCAACCTCTTCTCTGTTGAGCCTGAGTGTGTTGGTGTAAATCCTGTACTTGCGTGTACCATTAAGCCTAAGTGTGTGTGTGTGTGTGTGTGTGTGTGTGTGTGTCCTGTGCGCTACCTCTTCTCCGTTGAGACGGAGTGTGAGAGCAAGCTCCAGGAACACAGAGGCCCTCTCACTGCTGGTGATGTCCTGCCTCCCTGGGATGGGCCTCCGGATGCCGGGCAGATTCATCAGGAGCTGCAGGGAGCGGATGGCCTCCACCAAGTCCCCCATCTCACGCTGACAACGTGCTTTCAGCAGGTGGTACCCTGGCAACTCACGCACCTGAGGCGCACGTGTGTGTGTGTGAGAGAGAGAGAGAGAGAGAGAGAGAGAGAGGGAGAGAGAGAGAGAGACAGACAGAGCGCGAGGGATGATGATTTCACAGAAGAGAAAAGAGAAAGCGAAAAAGACAAGAAAGACATAAACATCCATACACATAACACAGAAAGTGGGGTAGGCATAAAAGCACGCTGTATGAGGCAGAATCTATAAATAAGGAGCTGAGCCGGCTGCATCCTGTGTGCTGACTCAGCAGCAGTGTGCGGTGGGTGAGTGTGTCTGACCTGGAAGTTGTGTGAGACGCCGCTCTCCAGGCTGCTGAGGCACTGCTGGTAGTCGCGCGCCGCCAGGTGGATGCGGGCCTGGAGCACGTGGGCCGGGGCCAGGGTGGGCTCCCGCTCCACACACGGGCTGAGGTACGCCTGCGCCACCTTACAGTCACCTGCAGGAGCACACACACACACACACGCGCACACACACACACGCACACACACACACACACACACACACACACACACACACACACACATGGAACACATACACATACACATACACATACACATACACATACACATACACACACACACACACACACACACACACACACACACACACACACACAGACTTAAGAGTGGATGTAGGGATTGAGCACACACACTCACACGCACACACACACACACACACACACACACACACACACACACACACACACACACACACACACACACACACACACACACACACACATGGAACACATACACATACACATACACACACACATACACACACACATGGAACACACACACACAGACTTAAGAGTGGATGTAGGGATTGTATTTATACAGTACGTCTCAGACAGACACAGAACGTGTCAGACAGACACCGGCTGCAGAGACACACACGAGGTGCACACACACGGAGGAGCACAGACATACACTGTTTATGTCCCTCATGCTTACCTTTTCCTTTGTAAACAATGAGACGTTCATCATTGTGAAATCAAGCAAAAGTGAAAGAACGGGGCTAATGTATGTGCCATCAGATCTGATTATGCCTGAGTGGTTAAACCCCTTTTGAAAAGAAAGGGCACCGGCTGCTAGGCTCACCAGACAGGAACTTGACGAAGGCCGTGAGGTAGGAGCAGGTGAGGATCCCTGGGGCGGCCCTCACCACCACGTCCAAGATCATCACACAGTGCTTCAGGCCAAAGGGCAGAGGCTGGCCCTGGACATGGGCCTCTGTCTGGGGAGGCAAGGGCCACTTCATTAAACACACACACAAAACACGTGCACACACTAACATATGCCATTATCAAAACTTCAAAACTTAAGGCTAACGGGAAACTGTTTGCAAATGTCCGCAAACGTTTGCCTATGCTTGCGAATTTGAACACACCTCTGGTGTCAGAGGCTTCTGGCACCCTCACCTGGATGTAGGAGAGGTGCAGCTGCACCACCTGGAAGAGGAAGTTGGGGTCGAGCTTGAGCAGGTAGTCTGGGCCCAGGGGGACGCCCCTCAGTTGGAGCAAGTGGAGCTCCACAGCTTCCTTCAGCAGATGGGTTACACTCTCCTGCTCTCCCCCATTCCTGTTTAGTGAGAGCGCTCGCAGTAACGACACGTCCTAACACACACACACACACACACACACACACACACACATACACACAGTGTTAAGAGCTAAATGTAAGTGTGTGTATGT
Source organism: Sardina pilchardus (assembly GCF_963854185.1). Classification (NCBI taxonomy): domain Eukaryota; kingdom Metazoa; phylum Chordata; class Actinopteri; order Clupeiformes; family Clupeidae; genus Sardina; species Sardina pilchardus. Next base: position 20,900,975 of record NC_085012.1, read on the forward strand.
CTATGTGTCACATAGTGAGGAAAATCCCTGGCTCTGTCTAACCTCAATGATGTACTCCAACTGCAGTGTGTGTGTGTGTGTGTGTGTGTGTGTGTGTGTGTGTGTGTGTGTGTGTGACATACTGCGGAGCGTCCCAGTGTCTGCTGAATCTCAGTGAGGAACTCCAGCTGCTGGGCTGCCTCCCCCTCTTCACCACTCAGCAACTGGCACCGCACCAGACCTGCAGGAGAGCACACACGTTACACACACACATTACACACACACACACACACACACACACACACACACACACACACACACGCACACACACACACACACACACACACACACACGCACACACACACACACACACCACACACACACTGTGCAGTATATTCACTTGTGTCACATCCAAATAAAAATAGGCTTTAAACATCATTGACCCACACAAACAAACAAACAAATGAACAAGGTAACATGAACTGAAACATTGTCTGTTGGCTGCAGCAACTTGAGCTGGGTAGCACTGTTTTTTTTTTTTTTTTTCCATATCGACAGTAGGCTACTCGGTGAACTTGAGAAAAAGAGATCTACAGTATGTGAAAAAATTGTTGGAGTTTTCCTTATAAGTGTTAAGTGTCCGTCACTCAGAGGTGGACGGTGTGGTATAGGCACCGGTCAGGGCCTTCAAGCTGCTCTCCTCTGCTTTGAGGGCCGTAGAGAACCACTTCTTAGCCTCTTTGGGTTTGCCCTGGATCAACAGCAGGTGACCCAGCTCATTGGCAACGTCAGCGTCTCCCGCGGCCTTGGAGTGCACTCGCAGCAGGAAGGGGATCAGGACCTGCAGCACTGCCGCGTCGCTCGGCACACACTGCAATAATAATGTGGTGGGAAAACACAAGCCATGAACAAGGCACCTATTCAAGACCGTGCACACGGCGGTTACTATACTACCTCCAGGTTTTTTAAATAAACCTGAAAGCCACATGCTGCTCTTGCTAATGCATTCACATGAACAAATATTATCACGATAGAAATAATACAAACTGCCAGTGATATGAATGAATGTGCAAATGGCTGTGTCTTTGTGGCTTTCTCCTTCAGCGGAGAGCCAGAGTGACCAGTGGCTCTACTCACCAGTCAGCTGATTATGAAGGGGGAGGACGAGAAGGAGAAAGAGAGATAGAAGATGGAGAGGGAGTTACTGTATAAAAAGAAGTAGAGAGAGAGAGAGAGAGAAGAGTGATAGAGAGGGGTACAGACTGAGAGAGGAAGAAAGAGAGACGGGGGATGGAGGGGAAGAAGAGAAGGAGAAAGAGAGATACATGGATAGAAGGTGGAGAGGGAGGTACTGTATAAAATGTTGAGAGAGAGAGAGAAAAAAAGAGTGATAGAGAGAGGTAGAGACTGAGAGGAAGATGGAGGGGAGTGATGGTGCTAGAGAATAGATGGTGCTTTTTGAATTTCCCCTTGGGGATCAATAAAGTATCTATCTATCTATCTATCTATCTAGAGAGCAGAATAGCAGGAGAGAGATGGAGAGCAGCTCTACTTGCCAGCCTGCTGATGGGCAGGAGCATGTCTGCATGGAGTTTGGGGTTGCTGGGCTCCTGCATCTCTAAGGCACTCATCAAGGACTGGAGGTGGTCCTTTGCCTGCAACACAACACAACACAACACCTACGTGCCAGGTCACGTTCTCTTCTTCCGGAGTGAAAATGCTATTTTCAATTTTAAATAGCTGGTTAATAATCGTATTCATTGTTCCAATTAACCTTCCTTTGAATATTAATCAAAAGCAAATGGGCTTTGAAAGTCACCTGCTTACACAATGTTCCTCGGACCCCTTAGACTAGAGGATGCTCAGAAAAAAATCAAATGAAAATAATTTTGTTTTTCGGTCCCTGATGCAAATAAGGTGAAATAATGACCCAAAGAACCAACAGGGTGAATACACTGTACTGAACAACTCTGTAGTTACAGTACCTTGACCAAGTCCCCATCTTTAGCCAAAGCCAAAATGACCATCATCTGACGTGCTCTCAAGTTCCACTTATCATGTTCGAAGATTCTAAAAACAATTCAAAAAGTCAGTTGAAAGCATAGCATAGCATAGCATAACATAGCTAGAAGGACAGTTAGGCTAATATAACTACAAAACATTCTCCGTGGACCAACTAAATGTCCTAAAGTAAGATCAAAGATCATAGAGCGCTACGCGCGTAGCGCTCTATGATCTTTGGTAAGATTACTTGATAAGAACTCAAAGCAAATAAATAAATGGACTAAATGTTCATTCTATAGTAGGAATGGTAGATAAAAACAAAGCAAATATAATGAATGGTAATGAAGTTGAATAGCCCCGGACTAACTAAATGTCCTACAGTAAGACAGTTCGATAAGAACTCCAAGTACATAAACAAACATGACACCTGTCACACATCTCCCTAACGTGCTCCCAGTCCTGGCTAGCCATGAAGACGGCCATCTTGAGCGAGAGAGCGGGGGTGAAGGTGGGGAAGGAGGCGATGACCTGGTTCAACACGTCCATGGCCCACGAGTAGTTCTGCTTCATCAGAAAGAACTCCACCTGAAAGACAGGAGCAAGCATCACCCAGGACTGTCTACGGGCCTCCCTCACAATCCTTGTGTTTCTAGTCATCACTGCAGTCAGTTGAGCCTGTGGCTACAGGATGCTAAAAACACCACGCTCATCAACACATGAATAAAGGCAAACCTACAACCAAAGGATGAAAGCTCTTAGCTTTTCAAAAGGGATTGATTTCTTTTTTACTTTTAATATTTTTCAAAATATCACTCCACCTTGCCAATAAGTCCAAAGACATGAACGGTGTCCTGCACCCCGCTGTCGAAGCAGTGCACAGCCTGGGACCTTTGCTGGTCTGTCTCGGAGTTCAACAGCATCCAGCCTTTCATGATCAAAGCCTGCCATAGAGTTGGACTTATTGCAAGATGATTATCATTATGTGATTATTGTGTGCAATTTCAAAAACTCCCTTAGATATCCCCTTCCCCTAATGCCTAAAAGTTTCATCTGTTTTCCTCTAATAGGCGATAAATAGGTAGATGCAGACCCAGTATATCGATGGGCAGGCAGACAGATACAGTAGATGGTACGAGAGAGATAGAGATGGATAGTTAGATAGATGGAGAAGGAGAGAGAAAGAGAGAGAGAAAGTGTGTGTGTTTTAGAAAAAGTGTAGTGTTGCAACAACAAATCACAAAAAGCACACGTTTAGAAAACTCTCACTATTGATTTCAACACTCCAGGTTCCTGTTTAAGCTGGCATTGGCAGGAAGCCGTTGTTGTTGCTTGTTCGCTGGCACACGTTGCACTGACCTGTGGTGAACTGTTGCTCATCTTCACGGCCCTGTCGATGTAGTCCCTGCCTTTAGCACAGTGACCCAACAGCCACAAGGTCATGGCAGCATACAGCAGCGCTTTCTCTCCCGCTCCCTTACGACTGGAGCGCAACAACGCCTCCAGCTCAGACACAGCCTCTCGATCTGCATCAGGGGACACTTCTGAAGTTATACTGTATGCAGCCTCAGTGATCATATTAACCTGTTACATGTAGCCTACTCATACAGAGTTGATATGGATTTGTAAAAAATCAAACTACTGACTGTAACAAACTTATTCTTTCAGCATATTTACACAATACAAAATACAATGGATGAATGTGTGGCTATGTGAATGCAAAGGCTATATGACTGACTGTGCAAACTGACCAACTGTTTCACATTTTCTATGTGCAAATATCAGGGCCAGCATGGATGCAATTGAGACGCTGGACATGTCCTTCAGCGGCTGCAGCTCTCTCATTGCATCTTGGGTCCGACCTGTAACTCATGAAGCCAGAGCTTGATAGTGATTTGATGTTTCAATTTAATGATTTAATGATTTCATGTCAATCAATCACTATTGTGTGGTCATATGAACATTACATTTGTATACAATATCTTTTTTTCCCGTTAGCTAACCACTCGAAAGCTTGTTATGTTAAATCAAATGGTTTTGAGTGAATAAGTATCCTACTCAAGTATGTAATCCAATTTTGGGAGGGCTTACCTTCCATTAAAATGCCAAGAGCCTTTAACAACTGAAGCACTGGGTCGTTGTGATACATTTTCAGATACTCTATTGCAGAATTGATGGCTTGTCGGTATTGTCCATCTCTGAAGTAGTATATAACCGAAGCCTGAAATAAATCAGTGAAGTAAGATTAATCTCCTACAAATGTCTCTCAAACTACCTGATAACGAGTAAATGCAGTGTCGCTGCATATCATCTCTACTTTATTATGGGTGTAAAGTTAACTTAATTTTAGCATGACGTCTCATCATTTATCATGCTAAGTTAGCTATCATACCCTTGTTTCTAAGTCTGAGTTATTTATACTAGGCTAGCCTACTGTAAGACTAATAATTACCATATGTGTTACTTTATATAGCTGAAACTAGGTCTACTTGTTATTTCCAGAGGCTTTCGATGAATTATAGAGCGACAACCAGTTAGAAGCTAATATTATGTTAATGTTAGCCTCCTGTGATATACTCTACTACTCTATTACACTAATTATCTACTGTAATAACGTATTTGGGTTTTCTAACCACTGAAACTTACTAGGCATACTGGGTGATCTTCAGCCATAACGTTAAGAGAGTCAATTCAGTCTCTATTTCAGATATCGACAACTATCACAGTTTACGTAACCCTACTCTCCCTGAACACAGTCGCTCGAATCTGAGATTGTCAACAGGAGGTGTTCAGGGAGAGCGCTCAAGTTTGGCGTACTTGGTTGCTTAACAACCAAGGACCAATCGGGAATATTTCGGGAAGACTAATCGATTACCGTCAGACTAGGAGGATCACACGTTCGTTTCCACGAGTTCAAAACACAAACATGCACACACAAATGAAGTTAATTATTGTATCTATAAATGTCACTATAAAAGGTGAATTTAATGAATAGCGAATCTTTCTCCAAACTTGTTCCAGAAGACTACTTGCAAGCTGAGCTAATGCTACAGTCCTCTAGATGGCGCCATTGGCCTGCGTGTTTTAAAAGGACAGTTAAGCGTTTCAAGAGGAAGGTAAGATAGCCTTGCCAGGGTCAGATCAGATGAAGTGAATACTGGTGCATGAAGTCGCAGTTTAAGAGATACATTTGTTTGTTTGCGCTTCCTAACGAATTTACAGGGTGGCTGTTTTCAGCATGCCAAATAGATTGAATAGCCTAAGCTATGTTTTATTCAGATACAGAAATAAATAAAATATTAGGCCTATGCTACATGACATTCAACATTCAGTCAACAGCATGGCAATAGACTTGTAATATCTGAACCTAATTATTAGCCTTAATGAACTCAAGGTTACAATATGCCTAAGCTGTCTGTTCTCCCAGTCATGCCATTTGAATTCTTCAAAATGGAGAGCTGAGTCCCCTCTAATCACTGCAGAGGATCTGTTTCACTACTGGGCTGGCCAGGGGAACAATGACAGACAGCTCATAGGAAACTGATTCTGGTTTGTTTGTAAAAGCACAAAGGCCTTTGTTCTGATTTTAATGACATAGCCTACATGTAGCTCATGATAGAGGATCAAGTCACTCCATCATAACTTTTGCCATTTGTTTTCCTTTTATGGTCATGGTCTGGCTGATGAGGAAATGCATTATGAGTGAACTTCCTGTGTTTGTTACAGTGAAAAGGCTCTAACTGTTTTGTGAAGAGTCCAGATGTGTGGCAGTTACAGTATCTTTGGAATCTCCCCCAAATGACCAAAGACTATAACCTGCAAGGGAAATAGGCTACAGCAAAATAGGCCTAAATAGGAATTAAAAAAGAGAGTTGTGCATGTCTTTTGTCACTTTGTTAATGTGTACAGTTTTATTTTTTATTAGTATTTTAGTACTTTCCAATTACAAGCACTGCATCATCCCAACCCCACAATGTGCAAGTAGGCTATATAAACTATTGGACATTTGTAGGATCAGATGTTTCATAGTTATTTTGCAAATTAATTGATGATTAACTTCCATCAAACATGAAGAAGAAGAGGAGGCAAAACTATGCTGATTTTAATTTATTTCAAAACAGGTGCATTTCATGGCAACTCTTAACATCTGGAGTTGGGAAAGTTATATTTCAGTATTTGAGCCCTTAACTGCATTTGGAAGTTGTAGAAGCGGAATTGCTGAGCCTTGAGTCTGACGGTAGCTGAAGCATGTTCTGCACACTAGATGATATTCATGTCTGACACAAGGGAGTTCATTGTTCTAAAAGCGTGTTTGTTTTAGATGCAAAAGGATATGATCATGGAAAAATCCTTCATGAACACAAAGACATTTTACTCGAGACAGCCCTCAACATAAATCTGTGTTTCTCATCCTCAGAAGATGTGTGAGAAAACATTCATTCCATTTTGATGTTTGTTTCTGATGTTTGAGACTAGTGAAACAAATATTTCTGTTGCCATTTTAGGGGACATGTGTGGGTGGCTCTGATCACATTACCTCTAAACATGGCTTGCAATGCTTTGGTATCAGTATCAGCATAAAGCTATTAATCAAAAACCTCTTAAAAGCATCTGATAAGAACTATAAATAAAGCCTTGTTTGTAAGGAGGACAAGCAAGTGATTACGGGTGCATTGGAGAGGGTCTGAAAGTTAACCTATTACTGTAAAGGGTCTTTTAAGGAGAGTTTTGGATCACTCTTTACTTGGATGGTCCCATCTTCAGTAAACGATCAACAACAACTTTAAAGACTGAATTTGCATTTCAACAAACTATCTGTAAAGTCTTTGACTAAACTTATGCAGGTATAATGTTACCACAATCAAATTGTTTTCGTTCGTCAACATGTTAGTAAGAATTTAGTCTGTGAGCTATCGCTGTCCAATACTGACCACGGTGAGTGGGACCATTGAATAATGTCCTTGGCATAATGTCCTTTTCCAGAGGAAAATTTCTCAAAAATGTTTTTGTTTATGGTTTAAGACCCTATACGTCACCATATAGTTGTGTAATCAATACTGACCTTTTTGTAAACCCTGTGAGCCCAGAGATACTGATATCTATACACATATCAGGATAGCTACAGTATAGGCATCTCAGGACTAGGACTAGCCTAGTTCTGGACAACAGGAAACCCCACCATAGAGTCATGCCTTCAGACAAAAGCACCATTAGAAAGCCCTGTTTTAATTAGAGTAGCATGTGAACACCGGCTCAGCACTCACGCCCATCATTCTTTGGGACATCCTGGAGCACGAAACCTCTGTTTGCGGGCTAATATCCAGCGATAACATAAACGGCCCAGCCCCTGGGTCTCTAGCCTCGCTCTGAAGCCCACCCGGTGGAAACATGCTGTCATCATGACACCCTGGGGGGGAAAACAAAAACAAACAAACACCAAACAAATAACAAATGACAAGCAGCATCTCTGAGGAGAGCTTTCGGGGAGGGGGACCAAGAGCCCAAGAGCCCAAGAGCCCCCCCCTCCCTGCTCCAAGAGGGCGATGCAGAAGGCCTAGCGTCCTGTTATTGACTTGCCACACCCTCGCCGGGGTCACGTCCATGCCACTCCGTCCTCACTAGCCTCTCCAGTCCAGCCCCGGCTGCTCGTCTCGTGCCCCTCTGGAGGGATGGAAGGAATGCGGGCCGCTCTCGGCTGGTTTGTGTTTCATGGCTCTCAGAGGGAACGCACAGTAGCACAGACTAAGGCCCAGGCCGGCACACAGGGCGTGCCCATAGAGTATTCCGTTACAGACTTACTCAAGGTCAGATGAGACAGGTTCAGTTCAAAGTTGCTGTTGGTGTGATGAAGCTAGTGTACACAGTAGCAGATTAGCGAAAGAAATTCTGATTATTTGTAACCCGTTCATGACTTTGACCTGAGGGGTCATACTTTTATATGGGGATTTAAGAGTTAAATATAAATTATATTAACAAAGTGAATTCATTTGAATTATGAGCACATGTGTGTCAGTGTGTGTATCAAATTCACAGCAAGACACCTTAAATAGATTCCTTGTCAGTTTCAACCGGTTTCACCCAGCCGTAAGCCAGGCGGACTTCTGTGTGTGTTTGTGTAAGGCCATTTACATGTTGAGTAGGATGCTTTGGCTGATGTTGGGCTCCATGCTGGCCTCTCCAGCTGACAACTGTGTTTTCTTTGGGCCTTTGCCAGCTTAGCCATAGGAGAGCGGGCTAATAATAAGCAGCCCAATGACTGACAGGGTGATGGGGGACGGCCAGGGTGTCGGGGGGTGGTGGGGGGGAGCTGGAGAGCCGTAGCAGTGCGGAAGCTTCTATGGGAAAAACACAAACTCCAAACAAGGGGGGGAGCAGCCGTATGCGGCCTGGTCACAACCCAGGCGACGACCTCGCATACCAACACAACCCACAGGCTTCAGCCTGCCCCAGCATCTGGGAGCCGAGAGAGATGGAAGAACAGAGTGAGAGAAAGAGAGAGAGAGAGAGAGAGAGAGAGAGCAAGAGAGAGGGAAAGACTAATGGCTCCGCTGAATGCTGAAGTCCCCTGGGCGGGTAGTCGTGGTCTGTGAAAATGTCCCTTCCCAGTGATATCCCAGCCACCCGCACATACTGTAGTGAGCTCGGCGGGAACTTGCTAAGAACAGAGGCAGTGGTATGAATCTATCAGTAGGACATGAAGGATAAAGCGCTACATGGCATCTATGGCAGATTAATCTGTAGACCAAATGTTAATCTGGACAAACCTCTCTCAACCAGGTTTGGATATTTTGGCAAGGACATTGTTGAGGGTAGAAGTGAGTAACCACATAAAATAAGTCTACAAAAATGTAACAAATTGGTGAAACAGATTGTTCTTGATATATTTGCAGGGTATGAGGACGCACAGACACATACACACAGAGAGATCACTGTGAGTCACAAGAAATCTCAACAATAGTGTCATTATTGGGGAGAATATTAAGAGTGACAGATGCATACAAAAGAACTTGAAAAGGATGTGAATCTGCAGTCTAAATCTGATTTAAACGGACTAAATGTTGTCTTCTATCAATCTCTTCTCCAGATATGGACCTAAAAGTAGGCCTATAATACGTATAATATGGTATTATAAGTACTATATGCATGTAGGAGATAAATTCCAAGGAAAGTTGTAAATGCAAATGCTCTCATTCAAATTCCTATTTCAGACGTGGTCTTAAATGTCAGCGTCCTTACCCCTTTCTCTGTATTAAAATGCCCAAATAACCCTGAGACATAACCCCCCCCCCCCCCCCCACCCCCTCGAGCCTCTCCAGCCCCCACTGCCACCGCCCTGATGGCTGCTGGACAATACCCCCCTCTCATTCCAGCAGACGCGGCCCACACAATGTGCGCTTTTGGTCCAGCGTGGAAAGAATGACTTCTTTTCCTCTTTCCTTCCTTCAGAGTGTCCTTCCAGCTCGCAGCGAGCCCAGGGGTCTTTCCCCCCCATATACTCCAATGGCCCGAGTGGTAAACACGTACGGATGTGAGGCATCCGTCAAGGTGGTGCGTCGACTTTAGAAGGGGACGGTGGTGGTTTGGCTACTGCACTACACTCGGTGTCCTGTGTCGTCCACTGAAGTGTGTTTATGGGGAAGAGCAGTCATAAATCAGGACATTTTTTTTTTAAAACAATATCCACCGCGGCGTGACCGACTGGACACACAGGGTCAGCCTCGGTTCTGCAGATGAACTCGGAGGAAGTTGTGTTTCCTATACCTCACAGCTTCTGCTGAAGCAGGCATATCTGTAATTAAGATGTCAACTGCCTCTAAAAATAAGTCAGAGTTTACAACTGGGAATCCATCACTTTGCCACTTGGGTTGTTTGGCGCTTTTCTCATTAGAAGTGGTGTGTGTGGCTAGAGAGGGGCCGAGAGGAAACAAAGATAGACACAGAAAGTTACAATGGATAATAAACATGAGACAGAGAAAGAAAGAAAGGATGAAAGAAAAAATATGTCTTTTTTATGTCTGATGTCAGAAAGAAAGTACATGTACATAAGAATAATTGTACAAGATAAAGATAAATAATGATAGAGAAGAAGTTAACATAAATAAAGTACTACAGTAAGTTAGTGTTTATTTGTATGGCACTTTTTTCAAGCAAAACATACAACCCAAAGCGCTTTTCACACATAAATTAAGACAAACAAACAACAAAAGTCCATAAGTTAAGTAGTTTATTGGTTGAATTGAATTGAATATCGGATCAAACAGATAAATAGAATGAATTGTTCATGTACGACAAAATATGAGAAAAAGAAAGACTGAAAGGTAGTGAATAAGATAAAAGAAGAATAAAAGTGAAGAAGATAATTCTATAATGGGAAAGAGAGATGTGAGATGCGAGAGAGATAGGAAATGCAGGGGAAGTCAGACCCGATGCCAAAGTGTAAGGATTCAAACAACTGGATGTAGCCTACGTGTACTCACAAATAAGCCCATGTTAGTGGTAGTCCACCCCAGCTTTGACATCCAGTTGTTTGAATCCTTACACTTTTTTACATTTCACCATCTTCATCTACATCTACACCACTCTGCCATTTTCAAGCTCCTAAAATGGAACTATTTGAAAATGTTGTTGGCCTGGCCCCATATTTTTTTTGAAAACCTTTTGGGTTTGAACTTTAATGTAGACAGCGAATCTGCAAACATGTGAGAAAGATGATGTGGAAATCCATGTTCCTTTCCTGATTGGACATGTTCAGTCTGATGTTTCTTGACTCTCTCCTGCCGGAAGTGAAAGCAACACGGAGACCGAAATAGCCTACAAGCTGTACTGGCCTTGCTGTCTTTGGTAGCATCTGTAGTGCAGTTCAATTCTGCAAGTACAATGTGACAATAATGGTCATGTGATATGAGCGTATGGTCATGGGATCTACACAGAATGGAATGATGCGTACGTTCCAACTGAATACTCGCTGTAAATGCAGTATCTTTAGGAGAACAACACAAGTGTAGATGCATCTGTCCATCTCCATCTCTCTTTCTCTCTCTCTCTCTCTCTGCCCTTTGCTTTAAAGAGCATTACCTCAGAGACACATCCAGCAGCAGGGAACAGGAAACAGTGACAAGACTCTTAAAAGCTTTGAAGAAGGCACCCATATGACCGTATGAATAGTATTAAGTATTAAAGGTTATATACAGTAGAGTATAGATTAATGTTGACATATTTTGATTTCAACATGCATTTTAAGGTAATTATTCGTGCATACAAGCTTCTATTGGTCTTCCTGAATCCTGACCCTGTAATGGAATGTGAAACATATTGACTGGATCTAATGGGGCTAATTAGTCAGTGAAAACACTAGGCACTTGAGTTCAATTATGCAGAATTACGGGTAAAAAAAAACTATGGCTGTGAGACAGCTTCAGTGTGTGGATGCTCTCTCTCTCTTTCCCCCTCTCTCTCCTCTTTCTCCCCCCTCTCCTCTTCCTCTCTCTGCCCTGTCTCTCTCTCTCTCTCTCTCCTCTCTCTTTCTCTCATCCCCCCTCTCTCCTTTCTCTCTCTGCTCTGCTCTGAGGGTTGAAATAAAAGCTTTTCTCTCTCTGGGGTCTTCTGGGTCCACTGCAGCTCTGGGAATGAGAGATGAGGGGAAAGTATTTTTGTCTATTTCTGTCCAGATTCTCAAGCCTGGTTTAATGTTCCTAAAACCCCTTGTGCTTTGGATACCCCACAGCCTCGAGGTGTGTGGCTCACAGAAAATCAAAAGTTTATGTCATGAGCATTAATAATTTCTCATCTCTTGTTTATTATTATTTTATTTTTTTGAGGAGATGGTAACTTTTCAATTTTGACTTTTTCCAAATTATTCTCACCAAAAGTCAAACTAGACTTTTCTCTGAACATAAATAGCATTTAATCACAATGTCAAACAAATATAAATCAACATTTCACTGCTGAGTTAAGACAATGGCAAAAGTTTCCAGAGAGCTAATTGAGCCACATTTGCGGTGGTAAATTGCTGTATCCCTCTGTGCCTCTCTCCGGGTTCGTCTCTCTTCCTTCAGAAAGTGCCCACTTTAGATACTGTGTCCAGTGGACATGGAAAGTCCTGATGAGGTCAGAGAGGAATGATGTCAACTTAAGGACATCTACACAGGAACATTCCATCCAAAACTGACCGTCTGTGTGTATCATCTAGACAGACCTTATCCTTAGACGCAAGTTTGACGCAAGTCTCCCCTGAGGCAAGACAAACACAGGATAATTTTCACTTCCTCTTTAGAGATCAGAAATATGTCAAAAATTCAACCTTTTTCCTCCTACCCATTTTGAGATGTGCGCAGCTTTGACCTCTCACCTTTGAACCCTATCCCCCTGAAACCACTTTTATGTATATCTCCCATCTATCCATGGGAAGATGCAAGTGCTTCCCACCGTCACAGAGTCACCTCTTAATGAGAGGTCAATGAGAGGTCATCCTTTGATAACAAGTGTCAGGCCATTACGGTGGACTGACAGGTCAACTAGCACCCAAATGGGCTGCATTGTTGTTTCTATACTCCTGAATGTTATCTTCTGAGTGTCCTGTTGATATGTACAACGTGGATGGGAAAATATCCAAGTGGCCACTATATAGCAACTACAAGAATACATTTTATGTGTGTATATGTACAGTATGTACAGTATGTATTCATTCATTTTGAATTAGGAATTGATGTGCATGGTCTTGGTGCTTACCTTCAGAGTATAATATTTTGAGCATGTCGGGGTTGACTCAGGCCACTGGAAAAAACTCTCCCATGACCTGGGCCGGGTTAAGAAAACTGCCTAAGAGAAGGAAGTGGCATAAGCTTGAATAAAACATCTGAACAGGCCAGTGAGAGACACAGAGAATGACGTTGACCAAATACTTCATTCATAATGACAGAGAGCCTTTTCCCAGGCTTGCCAGCCATGCAGGGCAATCACTTTTAGTTGCTTGCTTGAGTGATGATAAGTACCAAGATTGTGTGCATTTCTTGTGACAGATCAGATTAAAATGGCTCTCTAATCCCTTTATGGGAAAAAGAAAATGACAAGTCATGTCAAATGTATTCATCAAGTATTATCACATCTATTTATAACAACCACAGATGTGGACAGACAGCTGTGCAAACATCTGTGCAAAGCAATACCGTGTAATAGAAACAAACCTTATAAACAGAATACAACCACAAGTGGCTGTTCAAGGGTTGTGTTTGTCCTTTGCGGTTTCTTAAGCAGTCTAAAGCCTTTTTTTTCTTGTCATTGAAAATTCCACAAACAACGACAATTGAGAATGCATATTAGTTATACATGATTAAGTTTACAATTTGTCACTAGTTTGCTGTTCGATTCAAATTATAGGGTCCAATTCTAGGGGCGTTCTTGTGTCTAGTTTCTGTAGGCCTCGAATTTAGTACCAGGATGCACTATGCAAAAGGACAGAGAAGTTCAGAAAATACCAGAGCCAGGACAGTCGGGTCTCTGTCACAGATTACTCCCAGTCCTAGACACTCGTCATCATCCATCATCATGTTATTCCTAGTGACTAATGATGGATGCTGTTTAATGACAATAACAGAAAATCCTGAGACGTTTGTGCTTTTCCATCTAGAGATGCTTAACAGCCAAAATGTCTTCATCAATCTTCCAAAAATATTTTGGGGAGTATAATGTGACTGGTATGATTGAGAGTAAGTTATGAAACGTTTCTTGGTGGCGGTGGTAGCGAAATGGCTAAAGAGTTGTAACCAGAAAGGTTGTGAGTTCAATTCCTGGCTACCATTGTTGTGTCCCTCAGCAAAGCACTTACACTAAAGCAACACTAAAGCACTTTTGCAGAATACACTGTTATGAGTTGATGAGCCACTGAACAGATGTTGGACCATTATTTTAAGATAAGTTGCTTTAACCCTGAGTTGTTCTGGGGAGATTGGCCCTCGTAATAACTGACATTTGTAAGTTGCTTTGGATAAAAGTGTCAGCCAAATGTACAAGTAGGAAAGTTTCTTGCCTGATGATACGTATACTGTATTACGACATTGAGCACTGAAAACAATTCTACTTAATCTCATCCAATTTGATGTGAAAATACCAGGCTGCTGTCACAAAGATCATAACCTGTCAACACACCACATACTGTAGCAGTATGCTCAGTGTTGGAGGTCGTACACACACACACACACACACACTCACAGACAAACAGAAAGCACACACAAAAATACATCCAATCTTACTGACTCGTCTCTTTTTCATCTCTCGAGTGGATGTGTGTGTATTAGGTGCACCACCAAATCACCAGAATCCTGTTCCATCAGCGGCTCACCCTGAAGTTGGTTCAGCACTGACCTGGTGCTAATCCAACACAGATAGGATCCATGTGGGTAGAGCTGGGATGCACTCAGCTCTCTCATGTCTGGTGTAGTCATCTCTGTCTTTCTCAGCCGTTGCTTATAGCATACTGACTGTGTAGATTTGCAACCTCACCCAATATTGCCTCATAACAATCAACAATCAACACAATCAACACAAGCATTAACATTACCTTATTGACATTCATCTCTATTTTGTTATATATACAATTATAATATGTATATTAATATAATAACAATAATAATTAGGGGTGCAAAGGTTCACATATTCATACCAAACTGTTTAGGCTATACTGATGTGACCAGCCTGTCATGTTGGATACAGCTGGAGTAAGATGGTGATGCTATTCACCAGCCAGTCAAGCTTAACATTGTTGGTGTCAGATGGTCATACTGATTTGCTAGTATGACCAACATACTGCAAGCTATGCAATGTAGACCAGCAACACCACCTAAAATGACCGCCAGATCACCATCGTAATCTGGGTAAACCAGCTGAAGGTATATTTTTGCTGCATGGTCTTGCTGGTCAACCATCATAGCGAGGTCAAACAAGCTGGTCAACAAGTTAGTCAACCAGCAAACCACCTTAAGCTGGTCAGGCTGCTTTTTTTTTTTTTCAGCGGGTTCATCCTCACCAGAAACTGTCTTGGGCACAACAAAAACGTTCTCTCTCTCGGCCCCAGCCGTGGCGCGACTGGCTGGGGCACCTGCACCACACACCAGCGACCCGGGTTCGATTCCCGCCCCGTGGTCCTTTCCGGATCCCACCCCGACTCTCTCTCCCACTCGCTTCCTGTCATTCTCTCTACTGTCCTGTCCAATTAAAGGCATAAAAAGCCCAAAAATAATCTAACAAAAACGTTCTCATTTGGACCAGAAACGTAGATACAAAAAAGTTTCCGTTTAGGGGCTTTGTGGTCCTCTTGCATTTATTTGCATTTATTTATCATTCTTTGCTTTTGTTTATGCAAAGAACATTGAATTATTGGGAATTAGCCATTGTGAAGAATCAGCTCATAAGAATACAGGCCTGTGTGATACAATGTTAGTTGTAAAACTATGTTTGCTGTGTGGTTGGCTTTGCAATGTACAGTGTCTCAAGGATTTTGAGGATGAGATTTACAAATTGAACTTGTGCAACAACAAGCCAACTGACACAGTGTCCCTCATATGACCTGAGCCTGTGGTCACCTGACTGATGTTTTGATTGCCATGAGGAAAGATTTACTGCAGAGGAAGGGATTCAACAAATAATACTTTTGAGAGTGGAACAGGCCGAAATGCCTGCCAAATATAATCATTACACCATGCAATATAGCCTGCCAGCATTTATTAGAATCAAAATGAACTGGGTAAAGTTGTTTGAACTGATAAATCCAGTCATTTCAGCCATCCAGACTGTAAATGAATGATGAATGGATGATTCATTCTTCAGCATGTCAATTTGATTGAAATGCAATTAAGGAAAATCTGGAAAATAAACATACAAACAAAATAAACTAGCTACAGCAGACTGATTGCAGCCATTCTAGGTAAAACTATGCTAATCTGAGGGGAAATAAATATTGTATTTAAAACTGTATTTAAACTGGATTACAATAACCAGAAACCACCAAGCTACCACATTTCTGAACCCCAGCGAGGGCTCCGCCTTGAGTTGTATACAGTCAATCCTCTCCGTGCGCCCGTCCCTCCTCCTCCTCCTCCTCCTCCTCCTCAGTACAGTGGGTAATGTGTGGAGTACACATCACACCGCTGTAGTCATTCCCTCGGCTCTCCCTCAGTCCGCCTCTCGTCTCTGCAGCAGCAGCTTGGACCAGGCACCTTCTGGACAGGAGTCCGCAGCATGGCTTTGAGTGGTTTTGTTCTCGCAGGACTTTACATCCTCGTCCTCGCCAGTCAATGTAAGTAAAGCGAAACGTTCTTAACATGCTTGTACGCTCCGAAATTAACTTCAGTCTCGACTTGCACTTGGGTAGGGGTAGTTTATCGCGTTGACCTGACAGAAGCAGTTGTCTTGCAGCGTTACAATTTGTAAAACATGTGACGCCTGCGTGATGGTGATTGTATATAGAGGCAGAACCTTTCCAAAGTGGATTTTGAATGCCAGTTACAGTACAGACACAAACTCTTTCAAGGAAAACAAAGCGTTTGATGAGCGTAAAACGAATGAGCGCTTGATTGATTTTCATGTAAGGCATACATTAGACTTTTAGTACAGTTTTCAATGATGTGTGACGCTGTCACATGCAGCCCTCATGTAATTCGTATCGCGAATATTCATGTCACATTCACGCCCACGACTAATTGCCAGGTAAATAAGCGCGAGCTGCTGTCCCCACAGCTTCCGATATGAAGCGTATGCCAGTGAGGTGAATACTAACTTTTTAAAATGTGAACACTCTAGTTTTAAAATAGCAGCCTGTATGATCTAAAAATCCTTGGAAGTTTCTTTTTTTTCTTTTTTCCTCCATGAAAAAGTTAGATTTGTGTATAATTTGATAAATGACAGTGGTGACAGTGACTTTCTCTGGTCCTGAAATGGCTTACAAGAGCCCGTTCTCTATCCATGCGCTGTAACTTTAGCCACTTAAAACCATGATCCGTTTCCTGACGTGCTCAATTTGTGCCTTGCACTGACTTGAGGCTCACTTCACAGAGCAGAAACGCTCTGACTACCTCAGTCAAAACCTCATTCTTCCCCTCTTTATCTAAGCGACGCTGTAGCACATTCCAGAGGATTCCTAGCCTGTTCAAGGATGTCCAGACTGATGTAGGAAGGGTGGAGTGACAGTGGCATGGCCTTCGCCATCTTTCAAAGGCATTTTAGGATGTTTTGCACTGATGTTGAAGAGAGTTGATGTTCTAAAAGCACTTAACACTCCCCGTATCCTTCCTCTGCGTTACTCAAGCAGTGCACCAGCAGACCAGACTTCCCCCTGTTTGTCTTTAGGTGTCCGTCATTAACGTCACACCAAGGAGCCCTCACCATTGTACTCCTGTTTTTAACGGGAGCCGTGGGGGGCTGACCCTTCCTCTTCCTCTCTTTCTCTCTCTTTTTTGTTCCCCCCTCTCCTATCCCTCTCTGTCTCTCTCTTCTACTGCCTCTTCCATTCTCTCTTCTCCATCTTTACTTTCTCTCTATTTTTCCCACTATCACTTCATTTCCCCATCACCCTCTCGCTCTATCCCTCTCTTATTCTTCCTGTCTTTCTCTCTTTTCCTCTTCCTTATCCTTCTCTTCTTCCCTTGCTTCTCCCTCCTCTCCTGGTCCTCTGAGGTCTTGGCCTGTGTGGCCCTCTCTTCAGCCTTAATGAGGCGAGCCTTATCTCACTTCCTGCGTGACCTGTCGTCTGTGAGGCCTCAAGGGGATTTCCCCTCAATCACTCCCTATCAGCCCACTTTGGCTGCTTCTTTATCAGCACAGCCCTGACGGGCACCTGGGGTCTGTAGGGCACTCTGCTGTGGACAAAAGTCAACTGTCCAAATTCAAAAAGACAAAGCGAAGACAGCTCTGCTCGACGGTCTTTCAGGCGATGTGGAGGAGAGATAGGCTGATTCTCTTCTCACATGTTCATCTCAGCGATGAGAAATGTCTTGAAATCCCTATAGATAATCGGTGTGGGGTGTGTGAAGATAGGGGTTCTCTGACAATTTCCTCTTGGTCGCCAACAGTAGTCCCAGCAGCAGGCAGACTTGTGTTCAGCTAGTCTTCTTGAGATAGGGTTCTGGGTTGGGTTAGGTGTGGTCGGAGTACATTAAAATGCAGTTGTTTTAATATACTGTATAATCAACTATTTCGTATCTCTCATATCTTCTACACTTGTTCTATAAAAAGCTCAGCCCATTATCCAAGCTATCTCCCGAAGTTATCTGCAACTAAAAGAAAACTCTTTGAAACAAAAGAACCACACCCATGGCATGAAGAAAGTGATGACAGAGAAATGAAATTCCATCTGTGAAACACAGAGAAAGTATCTCTGTCTCTCTCTCCCTCTCTCTCCCCCCCCCCCCCTCTCTCTCTCTCTCTCTCTGTCTCTCTCGGTGTCAAGGCTCTCTTACCCTACTGGGGGTCAAAGGCTGCCATTTTCACACAAAGGCCGCATGCTTTAGCATGGCAGTATGGCTGTATGCGCCCCTGCAGCCTGTTCCCAGTGGCTGCTCCTACAAACCGCTCACACACAATTAAAGCCATTGTTTCGTATGCATAGTTTATCACTGAGATTAAGGAAAAACATACCAAGTCAAGGCCTTGTACTTGGAAGATGCAGGAAGTCTGTTAAGATAGGACCATGAAAAGGGCAGAAAGTCTGTTTTTGTGAGTTCCTTTACTTGAAAATATAAATCATCAAGTTGTGGCATTCATTTTCAAAGAAAAAAAGCTGTTGTTGCTGCTCTGTGTCCAGGTAGAACAAAACTGTTTATTCTTCACAGCCGGTTCTTGGAAACTCCGATTTTGCCATCATTTTCTCAATTGACGATCATGAATCTTGGTGCAGGGAAGTTTTACTGCTATGGCTTTCCTTTTTCTAGACTTTTTACATAGCTGTCTTAAAGTAGTGTCACTCTGTACACAGATGTCTTCTTGACTTGACTTCCCTCCATACTTTGTGGGGATTTACCTAAAACTAGAGTAAGATACGCCATGGCTAGATAAAAGGAGTTGTGGAGGAGGAAGTTGTGGGAAGTTGTGGGAAGTTGGGTGTCTTTTGTCCTGCTCAGATGTCCTTCCTTGTGAGGAATTCTTATTCACCTTCCGTTAGTAAGCTACAAGGACGTCTCCCAGTGGCCACTGGACACTAGTTAAGTCGTCTGGACGGGACATGTGGCGGTTCCTGTCTGGATAACACACGACTGCGGTGACGGCGGTGATGCTGTCCAGACCAGCGGGAAACTGGGACAGGAAAAGGCCCGAGCTGCACTCCCGTGTTTATGCTTCTGTCAGCTCAGTGCAGACATCTCTGCTTTTAGGGATTGTTTTCATCCTCATTTTTTTTAAAAGTGATTTTCACGCTCCTGTTTAGTCTCACACCATTGTCTCTTTTTAAAGCTAAATATAGACCTTTAAAAACTAAACAGGGGATGAAGTTTTTTTTTTTTACGGAATGACTGATGACTATTTCTTTCATCTTCCTTTGTGCTGTGTAGTTCACTCTTTTTGTTTATTGTAATACATTTCCTGTTTACAATATTTGTCATTTGGCTGAGTCTCTCACCTAAACACTGAATTAGATACAGTAGTCCCTCTGAAACAACAGGTTAACTGTAGTGCTTTGCTCAGGGACAATGATAGCACTGCCAGGGATTGAACACACAATGTTTAGGTGTTCTATTTGGAAACCCGTATCGTCAACCACTAGCAGCTAGCTACTTGGAAGATGTATGTTGCTCATTTGTCATTTACCTGACATGCTCATCAAGAGCAACGTAGAATGGACTAGCTACAGAGACAGTCCCTCTGAAACAACTGTACAGTAGTCAGATTAAGTGCCTTGTTTAGGTTTCTGTGCTCATTAGCCATATCTGAGTGTACACTATGTGTTGGAAGTGTATGTGGAAAGAACACCTCTAGGTCTGACCCAACCCTGACATAAAAACTTTGCAGCGTTAAGCATTGTATTATGGAATTATTTTGTGTGGGTATGGGAGGGAGGGAGGGAGGGTGTGTGTGTGTGTGTGTGTGTATATCGTTTTTCCGTTATGTTATTTAGTCAGGTGCTTGCAGAGGATATTTGTAATATTGTTTCACTCGTATTCCCATCTCCTTTGATGGAGCATGTGTAATTTCCTCGGAACCTATGTGAACCTGCAGTTAGTGACTCTGGCTGGGCATTGTTCTTCTTATTCTCTTTCTCTGTCTTTCCTTTGCCTTTTCCCCTCCATCTCTCTCTCCATGAGCTAAGTCTCTATGACTGGAGAGGTTCCAAGTTCCCCTAGTGAGACATCCACAGGTTGTGCCAGCTCTCTCACACATGCCTTTGTAGTGACAGAAATGGATCACCAGTCACAGACCCCAGCACAAGATATACCAACACTGATGTCATATGCCAGAGAATGGGGGGGTGTTCTACATAGAGGAGTTGCGCGTCAGGCATAGACAATGAAAACCACGAGAGCAAAACTTGCTCCTACATGTCGTCTCTGCTTGTGTTGAAGATTAGTAGAGCAGAGCTTTCGGTCTGTTTCCTGGGTGCAGAATTGCACGTTAATGGTGTGGGGGTGGAGGGTGGAACCACCTCCCCTCCAAAAAATGTGCTTTATCATTGAAATGAGGCTGCTATCAATCCTCCGTGCTTGTGACTTTTACCGCCGTTCTCAGAGGGCAGTTGTGGGAGACTTGTGTGTTTTAAATGAACCTGTCAAACGCGCAACAGGCAATGAGACATAGATCACGCAAGTGGGCGATTTACTGGTGTGCGCTTTGAGAGAAGAGGTGTAATGTAGAACATTTTAGTCGCACTGTAGAGGGACTGTTAAATGTTGTTATCCAAACTTCCCAAATGAAAGGCTTTCATAGAACCCTTCTGAATGGCCTGTTTAGGGAGTGGGTCCGTTTTGTATTCTTTACAGAAGCCACCCCGTGATCCACATGCAAATGGCCATTTTGTTTGTTTTTTTTCCCACATACAGATACAGTATATATACAAACACAAGTGTAGCTATACGAGGAGAAGCATGTGTGGCCCAAGCAGGCAGGGCCGGGGATGAACAGCTACGTTGGCCTCACCTCTCACTGAGATCCTGGGAGTCTGAATTTATTACCACTACAAGTACTTCAAGTTTGCTCTAAAACTTTCTAACGAAGAGGTTTTTACTAAAAACGTTCTTGCTTAAATTCGGTTCTTTAAGCTGCTGAAATGTAAAATGAGAGAGTGACATGTCATTTAAAAGAAGACATATTTTCTATAGTCAACGATATTGTAATATTACATGGAATGACTGAAACAGCTGTTGCCCGTTGACTTGTGAGTTGGTCTTTGCCAGTTCCCATGACTACTCTCAGTTTGACTTAAGGGCTCCTTTTAGTGCTGAGGGACTTTGTGAATTACTCTTAGTCTGGACTGACTCTCTTCTTGCTCTACTCTACTTTTAGGAGTTTCCCTGAAATTGGCAACTTAGGACCTACCTACGTACATGTACAGTACTTACAGCATAGCCTTGAGAAGCTTTGTGAATATGAACCCAGCTTATTGTGTGGTACAACAGTTGTGGGAAAAACTGACTTGACGTACTGTAATCATTTTGTTTGTGTACTTGAACATAAACATAAACATACATAAAGACAGCATACATCTCGAGCAAGCCTTCTCTCTGAGTGATCAGTGACCAGTCGAAGCTGGCGTGATGGGAAATGTCTGTTTTCCAGTGGGCTGTTTTAACTGCCCAGGCCCTCCCATCCTTTAACACTAATCAATAAGAGTGGAGAGGAGTGGCGCTGCCCTGACACACACACACACACACACACACACACGCAGGGCCCAGTCAGTCAGATGACTTGTTTGTGTTCAGCCTCCCCCACCACCCTTTACCTTCCCTGTGTCCCTGGGCTCCAGCCGCGCTGCTTTGCTGCAGATAATATTATTTATGTCGGGCAGCGGGCGGCCCAAGCCTGAGTCACCGCTATACTGCGCTCGCTCCCAGCCGCCCGCCACAGCCTCGCCGTGTAGGCTAATAAATGGTGTTTATACGAGGTGCTTCGCTATAAGAGAGGAGTATGAAATGCTACACACCGCTATTTTGTCACGCATGAGATAGTGCCAGCGCGGAATGGCACAAGGCCTCAGGGAATTCTGCCGGGGCCTTTTGGAATCTCAGTACACTACATATACATACCTAGTAGATATTACCTACACACACGCACACACAGACACACACAGACAAACACACTATACAACAATGTAGGGAGGTCTGCAAAGACCTATCTGTGTCTCAGTACACCATACGATAATGCAGGGTGGTCTGCAAAAGGCCTTCCTTTGTCTCAGTCCACCATACATAATCATACATATCCATACACAGTCCACCATGCATTTGTTAGCGAAGCCTATAAGTTAAATGTTCCAAATGTAAAGCACTTTGGGCTGTATGAAAGGTGCTGTACAAAATAATAAAGTTTATAACTATTATACGATCATGCAGAACAAACGGAACAAGTATGCACCCAAAAGGGGAATGAGAGAGAATGTCAAGCTGAAATAATTAGGAGTCTGGATTGGAAGAGCAGCTGTCGTGAGGGTCGGGTGCTACAGAGCTGAGCATGTGAAGCATGTCCATCATCAGAGTGCTAATTCTACGCACCCCTCTACATGCCCCGGCCCCCACCCATACACACCCTCACCACACCCCATCCTAATTGTTTTTTTCCCGAGGCAGCTGCACACACCTGGCGTCCTAGTCTCTCCTCACTGGTTGGGGAGTTTTGGGGGGGGGGGGGGCATCTACAGGCTCCAGTTACCACAAAATGTCCAACATAATTACCTCCCCTGACCCCCATTCCTGGTGCGATGCAAGCATCATCTCTGAAGCTCACTCTATTGCCCCCCCCCATACACACACACACACACACACACACACACACACACACACACACACACACACACACACACACTGCTTTCCCAAGGAAGATATCTTACTCAGCCTCAACCCCCCCACTGTGTGCTGATGGGTTTGTCTTCATCGG
Source organism: Sardina pilchardus (assembly GCF_963854185.1). Taxonomy (NCBI): domain Eukaryota; kingdom Metazoa; phylum Chordata; class Actinopteri; order Clupeiformes; family Clupeidae; genus Sardina; species Sardina pilchardus. The sequence goes on from NC_085012.1 coordinate 20,924,021, forward strand.
AGCTGAGGGTCTCCTACCGAGCCTGTTGCCATGCGTGTCCAACACAAGGTCAGGTCTTCACGGCTACCAGAGGATGGGTTACTGAGGATTATGGGCGCCCTGTCATTTCTGGCAGGACAGATGTGGTCTTTCAAGTAACAGCCTCTTCACTGTCCAGCTTTTCGCTGCTGCACCCTCTGCTGAAAGTAAAGTAGCAGAACTTTAACAGTGGATTTAGCCCTGATATGGTGTAGTTCTGCTGGCTGAACGGGTTCCAAACGTTCTTATTTTCGGGACTTAGTTTAAAAATACCCCACCATTTCAGCGGAAAAAAAGGAACTCCGTGTTCCCTTAAAGAGCAATGCTTTGTTTGTTTTTACTGTGCAGAGAGTTGATCCAAGCTATAACTATGAAACTAAACAAGATGAGAGAATGCGGACGATGATGAGCCATAAATTGGCGAGTCGGAGGGAAGTGAGCAGTGCCTGAAGTGGAGAAAAAAAAACGGTGCCGGTACTCATCATTCATACTCATCATCAATGTATCTGTAGAAAATGTAGAAGTTCTGGTACTGCGTGTGTGTACCAGTGAGTTCCGGCCCACTTGGAGCACTGGAAGTGAGTCCATAAAACATTAGTTGCTTATGATTTAAAATAAACGTTGGAGCTGGAGCTCAGCGCCTTCACTGCCCGTCTGACTGGACGCGGTCTCCCTCTCAGAGTACTCCTGGTATACGTGACATGAATATGGATGCACTGTGTCTCATGTTTACTTAATCCCACTAGTCTGGTCATGTATTCTGTTATCCAGCAGTAGAAACGATGCTTCTTTCTGTCTATTATGCTGTTTTGATACTTTAGGATGCAGACAAGTCAATGATACTTAAAGATGTAAACAAGCCTATATTTCTTTCAGACCGATTAGCCTAAGTCAATGTTGGTTTTAGACCACATATTTTAGTGCATACACTGAGGAAGAGCTGGATTTGACCAAACACAGCAGGGCCTCAGTCATTTGGTCTCAGTGCTAAAGCAGACGTTTATTAGCTGTGACCTGAGGGATGTGTGGGGATTGAGCCAACCTGAGGGGTCAGTTTTCCCTTACATGATGGATTGAGGATTTGAAAGTCATGTTTTCTTGGTAGCGTGCTGCCATGCAGCCTAAACCAATATGGTTTCTCAACTGAGTTAGGGTTGTGGCTTGGTTTCAACGCGCACACACACACGCACGGCACACGCACACACACACACACACACACACACATACATACACATGCACGAACACAGTCACACACACACACACACACACACACACACACACACACACACACACACACACACACACCACAGTCAACCACAAACCCAGTAAAAAACTGTAAGGAGGCAGATTGTGCTGCCTGATAGCCGGCGGCAGCAGCAGCAGCAACAGGTCTGTTCGGAGAGGAAGTGTGTGTTGTGCTCAGGTCTGCACAGACGAGCGTGTCTGACTGGGTCTGATCCCCCACCCCCTCGAGCAGCGGCTACGCAAATAAACCTGAGGAGGCACGAGAGTTTGTGGAGCCGAACTTTTGATTCCCACCCCAGAGGAGGTCAACATTTATCTTTAGAATTTAGTCTGGAACAGCGCTTCTCTCTATATATCCCTTTTCATTCTCTCTTCTCTCTCTCTGTCCCTCTCTATCTCTCTCAGTATTTCTCTTTCTCTCTCTCGAAAATATCCATTTTATCCGATTTTCTCCCAAAGCCTCCGTGTGACTGTGGTTTCCTTGGGTGCAGTCTGGTTTTCCGGACGAGCCATGCTGAGCACACACACACACACGCACACACACACACACACACACACACACACACACACACACACACACACACACACACACACACACACACACACACACACACACACACACAACACACAGGCACGCACCTCTCACCGGCTCCAGCCACCACCCCAGCCTCAGCAGCCCCAGCCTTGAGGAGCAGCAGAGGGGGCAGCGGTAGCTGAAGCCCAGGGTGTCCTGGAGCAGGGGCCGGAGCAGGGCCTCAATGCTGCTCTTGTTCTGGGGAAGCGGGCGGCGAAAGTAGCCTCCAGGGGACCGTACCGTACGCCGCCACGCAGCACACGGCTCATGTTGCACTCTCCTGAGAACAGCCATACCTGGTTTAACCCATGCACGTGTATGTGTTATTTTTGTAAGTCGCCCCTGAAACATACAATGCCTTTTTCACTGCATTTAATGCATGGAGGTTTGTGGGAATATGATATGTTTACATTGATGTGTTGATGAATGCCTACTGTGAAGTCCTTAGTACACTTGATGTACCTGCAAGCTCTGTACTGTATGTGAAGGAATATCAACTTGTACGGTTCAGATCTGTGCAGTCTGAGAAGTCTGAGCTGTTCATTTGCAGTATAGTAAAATGCATTATAAAAAATAAAATATCTGTTAGACAGAGAAAAGACTGACTATGGTGACATCAGCATAATGGGCATTTTTAAGGAGTTCTGGTCAGATCCAGGGAGTTTTTCCAACCGTACTGTACATCTGAAGTCCATCATTTTACCGTTTGCTTGAAGAGTTTGTTTGCTTGTAGGGTTGGTTTGAGGCTGCGGGACACAAAAACAGGGAGGCTATTTTGGCTTTGCTGTGCTTCATAGCAGCAGAGCATCATCTAGTGTGCAGGAAACTGCAAGTCAGCTCAGGGCCCATTCTGTAGCTCACTGATGTGAACAGATTTGAAAAGAGCTGCTTTGCAAATGCTATTTAAGTATTGTTGCTCTTACAGACTTACTGTCATGGATTGTAATTGCACGTGTCAGTTTGGATTTGGTCGAACAGCAGAACTGTGATTTAGTTATTTGCGTCCCTGTGCAGCAGTATTACTTGTGATGAGATATAGAGCCAGCGGATTCTGCCTGAGAGCTGAGCTGAGCTGAGCTGAGCTGAGCGGAGTTGACACGTCGTGTGCGGAGAGTGATGTGCAGCACCAGCTGAAGCCCGGACGTTATCCGGCGAAACTCAACACAGTTACGGTCGAGATACTAGAAATGCCCATTTGTCTTCTGCTGACCGCAGATTGGTGATTACTAGGGAAAGGCACTGGGGCGTCCGCATCGGAGCGCGAGCGAGTGGGCCCCCATTAACAATTGAACATGTGGGAAAGGAACTCTCGCAACGCCACTTGGCATTTCTGTGATTCCATAGGATCTGGTTTCTGTAAGTCCCCCTCTCTGTGCGGCCATAGAGCGGCCAGTGTCATTATCGCCTCCAATAGATATGGCCGATAGGAATGCAGAGGTCAGACTGGCTGTAGGAGAGCACGGTACATAAAGTACTGAGCACGCTGCGCTCAGGGCAGTTACGGAACTCAGAAATCAAATTAGTGAAATATTTCAGTTCAAAGGCTAATTAAAGCAATAATTTGTCACTTTTTAAAGGTATGCTTTTATCAGACAACTACTTTTACTATCGTCTTCAAATTTAAATTTTTTGTGTTGGTCATGTGATGGGTAGATAAACACGCAGGTCGATCACTCCACCAGCCATCCAGGATGTGCACTATGCAGTTCCATGTTCCGCATAGGAACACACTGTAAAAAAGAAAGACTGTTGATATTTAAACTCTGCACCCTGCCATTCAGTTCTCCTGAAACAGCTTTGTTGATTGGCTGCAAGTGTGTGCAAGCATAACTCTCAACTGGGCTTAATTCAGCAAAAGGAAGTCAGGTGAGGATTGTGCCTCTGCTGCAACACCTCTCTGTTCACTTACTGTACTGTATATTGTCAGCATCAAATGACGCACAATAATGATGAAGCGAAATGAATCTGAAGCTCTGTGCGTCATCTTAACAGCCCTCTCTATCTTTGAAATGAAGGGCAGTTTTGCTGCTTACTGTTTTTTCCCCGAGTCTGTCACATGATTTGCGCTGTCTGCGCGCCACATCTAAGCGGCGAGCTCATGACCGATTTCACACAAACAGCCATGCTCTTCATGCCTGCTCCAGAGAGAGGGGGGGGGGGAGTGGGGAGAAGAGAGAATCTGTTATGTCTTCACAACAGATTTCTCTGCTCTCAAATTGTTAGAAAACTCACTGGTCCCTAGACACTAACCCTGCGCCATGCAGTGTAATTCACTTACAAGACTTTTATCTGTAATCTCATTCAGTCTTTGTCACCAAAATGGATGCTGAGCCGCAGAAATCATCGCATTAGGCGGTGTTATTTCGGAAATGCAGTCAGCAGCACAGAGTTGGCAGATTTTGCCGTAATGTCGAAGGAAATCCAAACACACGGCGAGATTGTGTTAAAACGTCACCCATGAGAGATGACTTTAGAGTCGAGCAATTCTGCGTGTGATTGATGTACGTAAGTAGGTCTCACCTGAGCCCTGACCCCCATCCTGCAGTATTTCCCTCAGATCTGTTTTTAGATCTCAAAGACAGATATAGAGATCCTTCCTGGAACAGTTCTTATTGAACTGACAATGTGCGAGTGTGTCTGTGTGTGTGTGTGTGTGTGTGTGTGTGTGTGTGTGTGTGTGTGTGTGTGTGCTTGTGTGTGTGTTCAAATATAAAGGGAGCCTCTCTGTACTTACAAAGAGCATGAAGTGGGACAGGGACCCCGATAGCAGCCAACACTGAAACTGACCCGGCTGCAGGTTCTGGTGTCAAGACTGAACTGGCCCAGATCTGGGCCAGACGAAGAAGGCATAACAACAACAACAACAACTACAAACTGCATTTGTATAGCACCTGTCAATGCACCCAAAGCGCCAAAGGAAGCGTCACTCACTAGCCACCACCAGTCGTCCTGGCGAGGTCCCACTCCGTGAGCTGGTGAACTCATCCTCAGACTCCTGAATGAGGCCAGGAAAAGAAAAACAAGGTCACGCTCCGCTGCGGAGTTAGTGCAGGCATGTGCTCTTCAGGCTCATCTAATTTTCAGAAAATAAACAGCCCGTCTGTCAGGACATGTGGACCGCTTACTGTACTGGACGTCTGCCTGGCCTCCGAAGTCAGACATTTCACTGTATATTTTAACCTTGTCAAACAAGACACACACTCACTCTGTTGGGTGCAGTGTAAACTTCTTAAGAGATAAAGATGTACTGTAGCAAGGGGTTATGCTATATTTTTAGATTTGGTAGGAATGCTAATGCTAATAATGCTAGAGATATAAAGCAAAATTGTTGAGCTCAAAATTGTGGACGATGTGAGTTGTCAGTCGTGCCTCTCTCTGTGTTTAGTGTGGACCCTCTTAACCCTTCATCTCCTCAGAGATAGCCAAGTTGTCGCTCGGGAGGGGTTGTAAATCGCGAGAGATAGTGGCAATGTAAGTGGTGTGTCTGCAGAGGGTAATTGATGTGGTTTCGTGCCTCCTGCAACCCCGCTCCCCACCCTCACTCTCCCCCTTAGCTCCGTGCTCAGAAGTGGACAGGCCCCTGTTTGTTTCCTGGGGGGTGAGGATTAATGGTGCGGGTCGAGCTTTCGTCACTGCTGAAAGGGAGGCCCCCTTTCGGTCACGTCTCGACGCCCCTGGCAGACAGTGTGTCTAATCGCCACGGACCGCAGCCCCACTGTCGGGGGGGAAGTGGACCCCCCCCCACACACCCGACCACCCTCCATGGCTGGTCACAGGGTCTGGATTGTGTGAAGTCTCTCTTAGGATTGGGGAAGGGTGATGGAAGGTCCGCCATAATGGTCACCTTATCCATAATGGTCACAAAGTGGTGCCATCTTAGAAGGAGATGCCAGACATTCCTCAGTTCTCGTCCTCTCTGTCTCGCTGCTCCCCAGCTTCCCCCCCCCCACCCCACCCAATGTGGACCCTCTCTTCCTCTGCCCTCTGCCCTCACCCCCCCAAACCCCTAAGTTCATGAGAGTAGGTCTGCGTCAGCAGGCCATGCTTCCTTGAGAGCAGGGAAGTAGGCCAAAGGGCTCGGTGAACATGCTCACCAATTATCTTGTTTGCTGTTGGATGGAGATGCTTGATTGGCAGTTTCACATCTCCATTTCCTCTTTGCTAACACATACACATCACACACACACACACACACACACACACACACACACTTTAAGGCAGTTTTCACACTACAACACCCTTGTTTATTTTAAACAATGTGACTTCACACTTCAGTTTTCACATTACAACACGCCTCTTGTTTATATGCAAGTTAAAAGTTCAAGTTAAAGATGGTTCAGCTGATGAGGTCTCGTCATTGCTTGGATACCTGTCTTAGCTAAGTCAGGGTACTAGTTCTTAGTATATTTTTAGTATAGTATTTTCCATCTTTTGAACACTGGTGAGAGGGTTCAAAAGATGTGTGAAAGTGTGTCTATCTGAATTCTGCCCAATTAATTTACCCCTCCCCTCTCCACCCCCACCGGCCCCCAGCCCCCCATATTTTACGCCTACAGTATGATCAGATAAGTAAATGTATCCCAGCCTCCAGGCATGAAGGCAGGAAGTTAGAGTATTGTACTATAAGGAAGTTTGAGTCTTGTACTGTGTAGCATACAACATGGCAGTACCAGCTTTGGGATCCTGGACCACACTAGGCTGAGGAAGGGCAAATTGTAAGGGGGTGGGTGGATCTCTAATGCTACTGCTTATCCTGTGTGTTTGGCACAGGCACACACACACACACACACACACACACACACACACATATTTACATACCGTACATACAGTGAAGTTGCTTCTTGTGAGTGTCCGGCAGCTCGGCGAGATCAGAGTAGAATGGACCTCTTCTCTGGGGAGCTGATTCTGAGAACGCACAGTGGAGGGGGATCACTTAGTCCTCATGTCTCTCTCTCTCTCTCTCTCACACACACACACACACACGCACACTCACAGGCCCAATACACATGCTCAGCTCTTATGGAACGTCATGTTAAATAATTAATGGTGTTTCCTGAAAGACCCATCTCTGTTGATGTCCAGGAGCATTAGTGGGCTTTTAAAATAATGTGCTCATGAACACACAGTCAGTAATGAACGCTTCTTCTTACAGTACAGTTCAAATGCAGGACCTTTCACGGCTGCCCTGAGACCTTTTACCTAATATCCTCTAGTTATCTCCGTTCTGTTGATGTTGTGCTGTAGATTCCAGACTCCGTAACGTATCTGAACTACGTTAGGCTCAGTTTGAGGCAGAGACCTGCTCAGGCGCCTTACACATAGGATACAGCAATAGTACTGCTGTGTTCTGTGATCCGTTATTTTCAATGGCTTGCGTGATGGGAGAATAGTTTGCCGCTGTGCTGGGCAAAATGCAGTGCAAGGGGCAGCTTGCCATTCAACTAGCCCATGGCACGGTCTAAGTTCACTACCTTGCTCTGAGCCCATGGCAGCGTATACTACTTTCTGTCACGTTCACTTGCTGTTCTGCTGATGTGAGGGCATTTAACGTCAGGATCTGTCCATCACACAGCCTCTCTGCTACTGTCTGATCCTGTGTGGCTCCCCAGGCTCTGGGAAGTGGGAATAGACCATGAGAATTAATAAACAGAAGAGCATTAAAAAACGTTGTCAACTTCTTTCGCAATTCTGACCGCTTTCCCCATAGTCCGAATGAACAAGTGCAGACATGGCTTTTTATCCCATGTGTTTATAATATAATAGTTCCATTTTAGAGGCATTGTTTAGACGCATTGTTCTCTGACACGCCACATCTGCTGTAAGTGGTGATGTGTTTTGAAGAAGTCTTGCCTTGGTCTTTCCCTTGGTCTTGGGCCAAAAACAGAGGTGGTATCTGCAGTCAGACAAGTAGGCTATGTTAGTGTGTGGGAGACGAGACAGCACAGTCCACATGCACTTCAATGTGAATATACTGTAAGCACTGTGTGTGGGATTCTCCAAGGATTAAGTTCAAAAAGATTAAAAACATACCTTCGATCGAGATATCAAACAAATGGAAAATGATTGATAGAGTTTGTTAACGGGAGGCCAAACCAAACTCAAAGTGTTTACGTATGCTTGACAAGGAGGAATAATAGTGTTCTAGCTGAAAGACTTTCTCGCATGGATGAAATGATTTTTTTTGTGGCATGGTAGCTGTTATGTGTTTACATAGATTGATTCTGTGCTTGTGATTGAAGTGGTTGTTATCTTTGTATGAAATTTTCTATTGTAAAAAAAAAAAAAAAAGAAAACGCTTCAGTTATCGATTCCTCCAGATAGCAGTTCACTGGGTTGCATTGGCGTTGAGTCAGATTGTCTGGCGTGTTCTACTCTCATGTTATTGATGCCCATGATGCCATGGATTCATACCAGGTCCAGGGTGCACCAAAAAAGGAGAGAGGCGCTCTCGAATACTTCATCACGTCGACCCTGGCAATTGCTTCCAGAGCGGAGCTATCTTTAGCGCTGGAGCGCTGTGCTGCCAATGAGAGATTTCCATCACACACACACACACACACACATACACTTTCATACCTCGCAGGGCAAGTCATGGGACTCCAATATCACAATCGGTGCGGCACAACACACACACACACACACACACACACACATGCACACATAGACACTCACGCACACAGAAAGTCCCGCTGCCCTTTCCCATAGTTAGGCGATGTGTGTTTTTTCCTGCTCTTTCCTGTGACATTGCGCTGGGCTCTGCGGAGAGATGGCTGTCTTTAACGTGGGAAAGCAATTTGAGGGGAAATGTACCACCCTGAGAAGTCTCAAAAAACAGAGAGGAAAAGAACCCCAGTGAGATGATGTTGAAAATGGAGGCCATTTGTTTGGATTTCAGTTCAGTTTCTTTTTTTATGAACCGTGCTCAGCGACATGAGAAGTTATCCATACGCCCCCGTAATGTCAGGGGGTCGCTTTCAACAAACATTTTACGACCAGCGTATCAAAACAGTGGGTGCAGGGGAAGTTTGTCTTTGGTAGTGCAGTTGTTTGCCAAATTCACAGGCTTTCGTTCTGCCCCAGCGTTCGTCTCTGAGGCTATCAGGAGGGGTGGGGGTGTGGGAGAAGGGATGTGTGGAGGTGGGTGAAGACGCCGAGGCCCGTGGGGGGGGGGGGGTGGGGGTTGCCGTGCAGAGCGAACATCCATAACAGGAGTCTGATGCTGTGTGTTGTCGGCGGTTGCTTAGGATATTCAGCCGTTGGTTGCCATCGCAGAGCTCTGGCGAGTTCCTTTGCAGAGCGTATTTATAGGTTGATGTAGTGGAGACACTTATTAAGTCCAGGGAAAAAGGCACGTTTACTGTATAAAGCACTGACAGCACTGGCGGTCTTCACGAACGAACACACTGTGTTGGTTTATTGACTCGTAGAATAGGTTTTTGTGAGAGACAGAGAAACGGCACAAGCATTTTCTAATTTCCGTTTTCATCTGTTCTTTTTGTTCTTGAACAATAAAAATCCAAACATGTCAGTGAATGTTGATATTTCAGTGCTACATCAGTACCCAACTCTCCAATCAAAACAATACTCCTCAACCATGTGTTCATAGACAGCCAGTCAGAAAATAGATTAGATGGATGACAAGAGAGGGGAATCTCACCTCCTGATCTGAACCAGAAGGCTGTCTGTCTCTCTGCATGTGAGTGTGGTGTCTCACTCGCTGATGCACCAGAAGGCTATCTAATATCTCTCCAGCCTGTGAGATGGGTGTCTCATTGGCTGCCCACAGTTGCGTGTAAAGGATGTAAAGTCCAGAACAGGCCAGCAGGTCAGACCAGAGTGGTCAGTCTGACTAGTGGCAGACTGAACTCCCTCTGCGGATGGCCTCTGTGGTGGTCAGTGGCATGGGAACGCGCCGACCGCTGGTCTGTGATGTTGATGCAGCTGCTTGTGTCAGTATCACCTCAGGTGGCGTGTGTGTGTGTGTGTGTGTGTGTGTGTGTGTGTGTGTGTGTGTGTGTGTGTGTGTGTGTGTGTGTGTGTGTGTGTGTGTGTGTGTGTGTGTATGTTTGTGTTTGCGTATGTGTGTGTGTGTGTGTAAAACACTACCTGAAACTTGCACACTGGCACGGACTACCAGCTGTCACACACACACACACACACACACACACACACACACACACACACACTCTCTCTCTCTCTATCTCTCTCTCTCTCTCACACACACACACATACACACACACACACACACACACAGAGAGAGAGAGTGGGAAGAGAGAACTCTACCAGTAAAATTGCCCTCACACAAGGTCAACATGCAGCTCAGTTTCAGGAAGGAGATCTGTTTGGGTCACGCTAATTAGCTTGTTTTGCTTGTCTGTGATTTACGAGAGCACTAAAAACTGTTGAAGGCTACTGTGCAGTATGCCAGAATCACATTGTGATAGGTGGTAACTGTTACCTGTGTACTGGAAGTGCTATAGAATTGATGAAAACCTAACTGGTGCAAGACACCAGCAATGGACAGTGGACCCATGTACTGTAATTAATGTACAGTTCTATCTTAGGGCTCCTGCTCCTACAGTGACCTCCCCCTTTTCATGCTTGATTACTTAGATTTCACTTTTTTCAAAACAACCCCACACACCACCTCTGAACACAGACTCAGTTCTATATTTGTCCATTGTTTATCGAATGCTTGTCAGTTGAACATTTCAGCACAGGTGTAAGTGATAGAAAGTGTCAGCAATCTCACGTCAACGCCTAAGCGCAGTGTGCTTTACTTTTCAGTGATTTCACATTGTTACTTGTGTCATTGAAACAAACTCAAACAAAATGCTGTTACAGAAATCAAGTTCCAGTGCTATACTGTAAGTACTTAGTAACTTAGTATTAACTTAATCTTAGATATATGATAGTACAATTCCTGGGACTGCAGGATAGCAGAATAAGTAGAAATGGCTTCCTGGTGGTGGATAACTGTCAGAATGTTGTGCAGTAATTCAGAAGTATGACACAAGTGTGGCACAATTTCCCTAATGGGTAACCTGAGTGCAGTGGGGGGGTTTTACGGGGAGCCACGTGCCTCGTTAGGGCCTCAGCACACCTGCAAACACTTTGGTATTCTGTTTGAAAGTGGCCGCAGGCAAGCAGGAGTAGACTAGGGGTAGCGTGCGCACACACACACACATACGCACACACACACACACACACACACACACAGGGGATGTATAGAGAGACATTGGTGAGGCAGGCAGGAATAGAGTGCTACACAGAGGTAGCACACACACACACACACACACACACACACACACACACACACACACACACACACACACACACACACACACACACACACACACACACACACACACAAGCACACATACACAGGGATGTATAAAGCTATATTGGTGAGGCAGGCAGGAGTAGACTACACAGGGGTAGCACCCCCCCCCCCCCTCCCACACACACACACATACACAAGGGATGTATAGAGAGACTTTGGTGAACAGCATTGGTTAACAGCATACCCCTATGCTCGTGTAGTGACTGCAATGTCTTTGATGTCCCTGATAAAAGTGCCGCTCTCCTTTTATAGTCGTCCCAGGGGGAATGTAAACCAGTTGATCAGTAAATTCTATACATTAATAATGTAATGGAGATTTTGGGAAGACTCTTTCATGTGAAGTTATCCAATTTAGCTCTCTCTCTCTCGCTCTCTCTCTCTCTCTTTCTCTCTCTTTCAATCTTTTTCTCTCTTGTTTGTTTGTTCAGTTTATAAACAAGTTTGTGCAAAATCCAGAAAGCCCAAGCAGCAAAACTGTTGCTTGTTTATTTTATCTCCCGCTTGCTCTCTCTTCCTCCCGCTCCCTTTCTCTCTCTGAGATGTGTATTGAAGGTGTTTCCTGTAAAGCATCAGCGCTAAAGTAAACCGGATTGTCGTCGTGACAATACTGTATGCCACTGTTGCCATGCTCGGCCCACATTCCGCGTCCCGGCGACATGCTTGGCATGGGCGCTTTACTGTGTGCCCAGCGGGTGACCTGCCTTACAGTATGCGGGCAGACAGACAGGGCTATTAACAGCACTTAGCATCCACTGACACGTCACGTAGCCTCTTCTGTATGAAAGCCAAATGTGCCAACGTGCGCAGATACAGCTGTGCTATTCTTAAACACAGCATGCTGGTTGCATGGGACCAGCTGGGACACGGTGCACGGAGAGTACTGTATGGGGGTAGAATTAGCCTTTGTGTACTTAGGTGGGCGTCTGATGAGATGAGACCGTGTTGTGGTTCAGGATTAATAGGCGAGTCTGTGGCCATGTTGGTGGTACAGTGCTGTTACTGCCACTCCTTGGCACTTGCCACTTCCTTCGGGTTTTGTGGTTCCCCGATGGAGAGAAACAGCCCTACGTACAGTACAATACATTATACTGTAGAATGGTCGTTTAACAGCCTGGAAGTTAAATGTGTGGTTCACCAACTATTAGATCATTGAAATAATGTATTCCATTATAAAACAGTTTTACTCATTGTACATAAAACACAGTGGTAGTTATGGATTGTGCATATTCATTTGGGACATCCTCCTCCCTTGCTACTCTCGTTTCATTGGTGAAAAGCTGCTGGTGTTAGGTTTGTGTAAAAAAAACCAAGTATAACGAAAAAAGTACATGTATTTAAAATCCATGAATTCACAAATAAGCGAAAATACAACTGAAGAATGACACATTGCTTCCTGTACATTTGAACACACACAAGTTTTCAGTGCATCAACGAGATGTCCTCCTGTAGCAATGTGAACAGGTGTGGAGGGTGTTCTACTGTTTGTGGCTGTTTGGATGTGGGTGGTGTGTAGGCTGTGCATGTGTGTGTGTGTGTGTGTGTGTGTGTGTGTGTGTGAGATGCAGTGGCGTAGGGGAATGGTGCCTTCAGGTGAAGTTCAGTTTAGGAGATGTGGGTGTTTTGGGGAGATTAGTGTTATTAGGGTTGGTTGTTTAGGGGCGCCCCATTCTTTCCACTGAGACCAGATGTGAGGGGCCCCTTGAAAGGTTTATGTGTGTGTGTATGTGTGTGTGTGTGTGTGTGTATGTGTGTGTGTGTGTGTGTGTGTGTGTGTCAGAGAGAGAGAGAACATGCAAAAGTCTGTCTATGTGTGTGCGTTTGTATGTGCGTTGATTCAGGGTGACTCTGGTTCAAGGTGAGGTCATAGGTTGTTGGAGGTCGCTGACCTGACTAGAGGTTGTTTCCTGGGGGACACCAGTGGCACCTTGTTGCCCGTGGCTGCCCATTACAGCAGCAAAAGTGAGCCGTATCCCCACCGTCCTTATCCTCTCACACTCACTGATAGCCTTTCAACTGCTTTTGCTGCGTCAGGATGTGGACAGAGAGGCCAGAGCATAAAGTCATTTAGATTGATTTATTTGCAGATGCTTTTCGTCCAAAGCGATGCACAGGCACAGCGAAGGAAAAACATTAATTTGCTCAGGATGTTTTCTGTTACTGATATGAAGAGAGGCACGGCTTTTTAATGGCTAAAAGATGCACTCTAAGATTTTTTTTGTGCCACTTTCAGCAAAATGCCTCCTACTGTCCTCTAGTTGTCTGTTGTGTGTGTGTGCTAAAAAATAAAACATAAAAAGAGAGAAAAACCTCAGACCGAACCTACACTATTGCAGCCAGTCACCATACTTCTTATTGAGGAGGATAGAAGCAGCATACTACACCTTTAAAACAAAGAGTACACACTATACCTATAACTCAAAAGGTACACACTACCTTTAACACAAAAGGTACACACTGAGCCTTTAACACAAAAGGTACACACTGAGCCTTTAACACAAAAGGTACACACTATACCTTTAACACAATAGGTACACACTGAGCCTTTAACACAAAAGGTACACACTGAGCCTTTAACACAAAAGGTACACACTATACCTATAACACAAAAGGTACACACTATACCTTTAACACAAAACTACCAGAACCTTGAGAGCATGCTGAGGTGCTACGCCAGGTTCACATAAAAGTCCTCTCTGGTACTGCCCAGACAACCAGAGAGAATTTAGCAAGTAGCACAACCTGTGAAATCAGCTGGTTTACTGTAGTTCACGGCTGTGTTTTTACAGTCAGGGTTTAATGTGTGCAGTACTGACTGAGCCTGCAGCTGATGGAGCTTTATGAGACATTTATGTTCGCAAGAGTTTTTCTCTGAGCGGCAGACCTGGAGGAGGACAGGGAGAGAGAGAGACGCAGAAGACTTCTGATAACAGCTGGAACAACTCCTGTGCCAGCACTGCAAGCCTCAAAGCAGACGTCTGTGCTTAGACGAGATCAGAACCAGACCAAAAGCCATATCTCACCTCCACATCTCTGGGCCCAGGCAGCGGGCAGAGAGTGCTGCCTGATTGGATCTGGCCCAGATGCGGGCTGGATGCGGTACCGAGCAGGTCACACGTCACGTCTCCATCATCGGCCATGTGCTTTCGCTCTCTAGGCAACTGCCAAGCAACTGTTGGGCGCGATGCCACGTTAGAGGCGCTGGCGTCGCACATGTCAAGTGGCTGCCGGCGACTCGGTCAAAGGCATTCTGGTGGCTCTAGGCCTGCCGAGCGGAGGCCATATCTAACGGCAGGGTCTGGGCAACCGCCACTCTGCTGCCAGGTGTCTGTTTGTCTCAGTGTGCCAGAGAGCAGAGATGACAACGACCAGCTGAGAGAGAGAGAGGGGGAGAGATAGAGAGAAAGAGAGTGAGAGAAAGACGCTTTGTAGTGATGTGTGTCGGCTTTGGTTGAGGCTGTGCCAAAGAGGATCAAAGCTTATGGAGTAGACATACCGAAGACCCAACACAAGAGTATCTCTGAGCGGCTCTCAAAGCAGCCTTGTCCTCCATCATTTATCCCTGTCAAAGCCATAGCTGAACTTCAAGTGCTTTCATTTCTAGAGGTCTCTCAACAAGAGCTGTTGGCTTTGTTAACAAAGTCTCTCTGACACCTCAATGTACAGCCGGAAAACCCAAACTATCTTCAAGCCAGACTGAAGGTGTAAATTATACAGTGGCAATTGGGTGTGTGTGTGTGTGGGTAGGGGGGGGGGGGGGGGGGGGTTCTTCTATGTCTACACAGAGCTTAAACAAAAAGTATAAATTGGCCAATGTTTCACCTAGACAAACTGTTTCTGTAACTGTTAATAGCTAATAAGCACATGTTATTCTAAAGCGTTACCCTTTTGCCTTTTTTGATGGGCGAGGTCCCCCACCCATAGTTTGCACCTTTTTTTAAATCATGAACATATCACACAAGTTTTGAAGAACAACAACTGTATTTTATGCACTTTGGTGAACCTTGGAAACCTGTGGAAATATATGATACAGAAATATATCAGTCACAATCAAGCAGCAGCAAGACCAAATGCTCAGTGAATAAATCAGAATCAGAATCAGCTTTATCACAATCAGAATCAGAATTCTATTGGCCAGGTTTGCGTAAACAAGCAAGGAATTTGACTCTGGTTAATCTTTGCTTTCAAGTAGGCTATGACACTAGGCTGGGTGAACCCTGCCTGACCTGCCGGCGAATTTGGATTTCGCCTGGCAGCTTAGGCTGGAAACCTGCACATCTATCTCCCCTGCTTCCTGTCCACAACCTTTGGGTCCAATCACAAAAGTTTTAGCATCAGTAGGCTAATTGCAATGAGCCTACTGCAATGAGCCACTTAGCACTGAGTTGCTAACTAGCGCCGCGTCTGCTGATGATCCAGATGGTTTCAGTTTTACCTCTGGGGGGCAGGGGGGTTGCGGGGGTAGGGTGGAGAAATTGACTGGGGCAGTTGCACGGTTTGGGGAAATGTGCTCCGTCTGTGTGTGAAGAGAAGATTTTCATGTGAGTCAGGGTTCAGGTTAAAGGGGAAGAGGTTGGGGGTGGGGTAGTGGTTTAATGGTTTTAGTATCTGCATCAGTGAAATGTGCAGTGTGTATGTGGGGGAAAGTATTCCTTATGAGGACAGAAGAGTTCATGCATGTGGGGTGTGTGTGTGTGTGTGTATTTGCAAGTGAAATGTACTGACGCAAGTCTCCCAGCATAGTTTTTGAGATAAAAGCCGTTTGACTATACAGCCTTATGCTGAGCTGATTGTGTTGAAATAATTTCTCTTTTCAAACATGGGATGAATAGAAACAGCTGTTGAGGTGGGAGCTCTGTAAACTGGTGAGCTTCAGTCGAGAGAGTGTGACAAAGTGTACACACACAAAAAAAAAAATTGCATTGACATGAGACCCTCCATACACACAGGCATAAAAGATGAAAAAAAAAACGGCATTGACATGAAGTGCTCCGCCAGGTGTGAGCTGTCATAACGGTACGGTTGAGTGAGAGGGCGGCAGGTTAAGCAAACAGTCTGAATGGTGAGCTCACTCACGCTGAACCATAACACCAAGTCATCAGCAAGAGGCGTAGAGCAACCTTAGTCCGCCTCACACGCACACACACACACGCACACACACACACAAACACACACTGAGCTATAACACTAAATCAACAGAGGGGTATAGCCCTCAGCTACACACAGTACAGTACACACGTGCACACTAAGCCACGGCACCAGGTCACTGGCAGAGGAGCTATACAGTATATTCAGTTTTACTGTACAGTATACCACACACACTACCTCAGCCCACACACACACACAGCCCACCTGGGTACTGGGTTTGTAACACCTCCGCCCCCAACATAATGAAACTGAGTCTGAATCAGAACTGCTGCTGCTGCTGCTGCTTCTGCTGCTTCTGCTGCTGCTGGTGGTGAACTAATGGGCAGGAAATGCCTTTGTTGGAGACGCTAATCCGATTGCTCTAATAGGGAAGCATCCTTTCTGCTCAATTAGACTCCTGGACAGGCTACAGAAACACACACCGCGGGGATGGAGGGATGTAGAGAGAGAGAGAGAGAGAGAGATGAATGTAAGGATGGAGGGATGGAATGGACGCATAGAGTGGAAGATGGAAGGATGGGTGGAAGAGAGAGAGAGGGATGGAAACAGGAACAAAGTGTTGCGCTGCGGGTGTTGCTGGAGTAAATGGAAGTGATATGGTGTAAACTTGATTATTTGCAAGACAAACAGCTTGAGAGAGAGAGAGAGAGAGGGAGCAAGTGAGTAAATACGCAAGTAAACAGCAACAGTATTGTTGTTTGGTGTGTCTGGATTTTGCACAAAATTGTTCATTTGCTGAACCAACAAAGGAAAGAGAGAGATAGAGAGATAGAGAAAGAGCGGAAGTGAGAGAGCAAACAGCAACAGCTTTGTTTTGTTTTTGTTTCGTATAAACTTGAACAAAAAAGGAGAGAGAGAGAGAGAGAGAGAGAGAGAGAGAGAGAGAGAGAGAGAGAGAAGGGAGGGGAGGGGAAACGAGATGAGAGAGACAGATCTCGATCTTGATGTTTTGATGGTTTTTGGCAGCGGAGCAGGTCAGATTAATGGTGCTAAAGTTTGAATGTCCTGCTGTTATGATTTCACACTTGAAAAGCAAACCGATTTCACGTGCAGGGAACATGCAGTTCTGTAGATCAGACACAATACTGTAATATTCTTTGTCTGATCTTATCAGGCACGACCAGTTTGATACATAGAAAATGAATGGTTTAAGAAATAACACGTACAGTATGTCTCTCAATCAGGTTTATATTGCTGTGTGTTTGTATCTGTCATCTTGCTAAAATGATTACAAAGAATTTCACACGAGTAGGCTAGCACAGTGTACCCCATAGAAATTCCTTCTGAAATGGACAAACACAGGAATCATTGAAATCCCAGTCCTTGTAATTTGGACTTCAATAGCAGGCCATTAAAGTGTTCTAATTCACTAGCGCTTTGGGAGACACAGCCTCACTATTCTGCCCGTAAATCGAGTCTTTCTTTTGCGCCGCTGGAATGCCTTACACTCACTCGTAACACTGCTGGGCTCCCAGAATTCCTCTCATAGCACCTAATTCCCATCTGTCCCGCACAGCATCACGACAAGCCAGTCCATCTGCGGCAGCTAGCAGGTCGCTGCTGTTTGTGTCTGTGTGTGTGTGTGTGTGTGTGTGTGTGTGTGTGTGTGTGTGTGTGTGTGTGTGTGTGTGGTCTGGGGGCCTAGCTAGAGGCCTAGCACTGGTTTGTGCTTCTTCAGAGTAAACTCAGACAAACCGGGTGGTTTTCATGTCAACGTAGTCTGTTGTGCTTACAGTCTGCATAGTTTGACCTTTATTACAGTAAGAAGGTGTTGGTGATGTTCACCAACAGGCTGGTGTGTATGCACTCACTCACACACACACACACACACACACACGCATGCAGACTGTGTTAAGACTGTTTGTGTGTGTTTGTGGGAACTGTGTGTGATTGTGTGTTTTATGTGTTTTATTTGTTACTATTGGGTGTCTGGGATGTGGCAGCGTGTGTGTGTGTGAGAGAGAGGGAAAAGCAACTGTGTCTGCATATCCACATGTATATTTATGTGTGTGTGTGTGTGTGTGTGTCTGCAGCATGGGCGATGATAGAGGTAAACATGGAGGATCGTGTGGAGGTCTTTCTAGGACAGCAAGTGGAGATCTCCTGCCAGTATAAGATGGAAAGCGACCCCAGCACAGCAATCATCCAGTGGTATACAGTGAGTATCTAGCCCCTTCTACACCACTCTTCACACACACACGCACACACACACACACACACACACACACACACGCACACACACTTTTTTTACACAGACTTTCTGATATTCATCTTTAACTGAGCCTGCAATATTTTATTGTGAAAGCTAAGAGATTTTATGTATACTTTTTTGCTTCTAATAATAATGCAATACAGATCCTTTATAATTGTACGACATACAAATGTAAAACAAACAAGGTCGCAACCTATGTGTCCAGATGCAGAATCTAGCTCTGTGTTTTTGAACAGTTCACTGACCTTTGGTGCTTGCCAATGCTTTTCCACAGAAACCAGCTGTCTCCAACAGTCAAAGGCAAAGCATCTTCTATAAGGACAACGAAAGGCGGATAGCGGACCAGGACTCGTCCCTGGCGGGCCGGGTAACGGTGGACGACAGCACCCCTGGCTCTGTGCTTCTGATTGTGGAGCCAGTCCAGCTGGAGGACGAGCTGCTGTTCATCTGCAGCGTGAACACACCCACCGAGGAGGCCAAGGAGGGCAGGACCCAGCTCAGAGTCTTCAGTGGGTACCAGCCCTGGGGGCAGGGAAAAGGCATCTAGTGTGTGTGTGTGTGCTTGTTTTGTGTGTGTGTTGGTGTGTGTATGTGTGTGTGTGTGTGTGGGTGTGGGTGTGGGTGTGGATGTGTGTGTGTGTGTGTGTGTGTGTGTGTGTGTGTGTGGGTGTGTGTGTGTGTGTGTGTGTGTGTGTTAGTGTATGTGTGTGTGTGTATTGTATGTGTTTGTTTGTGTGTATTTGTGCGTTTGTGTTAACCTCATGCTTTTATCTACAGTAGAGCCATGTAGATAAAGCCATCAATAAACAACACACCTGTGTTTTTCACTCAACTCTTTACTCTTCTTGTCTTGTTATCGTAGGTAAGCCAGAAGTTCCCAAAATTGAAGGAGTGCACACTGGGATATCTGTCAACGAGGAGGATCCAAGCAAGGTAAATAATCCAGTCTATCGGGAGGCCATTGTTTACTTACTTATGCCCTCTCTGGTGAGACTGTGACTGGACTGAGGCTGATAACGCTACACTGTGTCCCTGCAGATTGCTACCTGTGTGGTCAAGAATGGCTACCCCCTGCCCAATATCACCTGGTTCAGAGACCGCACCCCGCTGTACATCTCTGAAGGAGGTGAGAAGGAGGACAGTGATCACATCTCAGTTTAAAAGTGTCGTTGCATAACCTCCACGGTGACTAGAAAAGAGGCTCTCAAACTCACATCTTGTCATGACACACACACACTCTCACACACACACACACAGAGACGCACACACACTTGAAACCTCTGAGCTATAATCTCATGGGGTGGTGGTAGTGTAGTGGTTAACGAAATGGACTAGCGTACAGTAGCCTGAAAGTTGTGGGTTCAATTCCAAGCTTCCACTGTTGTGCCCTTGGTCAAGGCACTTGACCCCAAGTTGCACTTGGGACAATGTAATCCCTTGTAATAGTCGTCATATGTAATTCACTTTGGACAACATGAATAAATAGACGTAATCTGGCTACCTCATCATCACATCAAGGCCAGCTCCAAACCACACCAGGGACAGGAGCTGTTTTGAACTTCGGACACTCATGTCATATTAACATTCACAGTAATTTCCCTTGTATAAGCCGCAGGACAGTGTTTTATGCAAGTTAAAAGAAACAAAGCCATATTAAGACCATATTAACTGCCCCCCTGTATTAACCTCATAGCTGAAGAAATTTAGCAAAATCAATGTATAAGTCGCGGCTAATAGTCTGGAAATTACGGTAGCCATTCTCCAGTTTACTGCTGCCTTGACATTTGTGTCTAATTATTGTTATTTTTTTTAAACTTGTGACTTCAACAGTGGTCGGAGTGGCCAACCAGGTGACGAGGGACACCAACAACCTGTACTCGGTGAATAGTGAGCTTTTTATGAAAGTGAAGAAGGAGGACAAGGATGTAACCTTCTACTGCGAGTCTTCGTACTTTGTGCCTGAAGGGACGAGGATGACTGAGTCTGGCCGCATCAAGATCACAGTGCACTGTGAGGACATGTCCTTTTGTTTGGCTTAACAGTTAACACCCTGTTACTATGGTTAAAACATTATGTAAGGGACAATGTATAAAACACTGGTCACTATCGGGAAAATTAGTGCTGATAAGGGTAAACCAGACCCAGACACAGAGCAGAGGAGTTTTGATTCGCCCTGAAGGGACTTATTTTCCCTATAACGACCGGATTTCTATACATTGTCCGGCTTTTTATCTGGCCACTTGCCAACACAAGGAAAATAAACTTAACATGATATGTTTTTTTACATTTATTTGTTACCGTTTTGTTGTGGATTTTGCTGAGAAGCAAATACTTCGCAACACAAGCTGAACTTGAATCAAGCATTCTTTAGAACACAGCTGATCAACGCTCTGCTTTCACTTTTTAATGAAGTTCCATTGCAAGAAGTGACCGGATTACTTGCAAAGTGATGAAATATGTGAATCGGAAGCACAAAACCCATTGCCATTGACAGTCAGTCATTGTTTTGCAAACAATGGGTTGGGTTTGCAACAAATGGGCAATGGGTTTTGTGCTTCTGATTCACATCTTCCATATCAATGCTCTTTCAAATGGTAACTATAACAACCATATAACGATGGTTGAACTAGGATGCAGGCTTCACAACAATAGAATCAACGGTAAACAAGTTAACTACCCAAAGTTATCATTGTCAGGACCAAGGAGAGTAATAAAACAAACTGAACAAGTCGGCTTCTTTTTAAACTGAACCATTTGTTTCCTTTGTGTGCTGAAGGAGACATAAATAGTGGCAGCCAGGGCATTGGCGGGTCATGGACTTCTTTGCCTCTGTCTCCTCCATTAATTCCTTATATCAGGACACCGCTGCGGCATTTATCCCTTGCTTAACTTCCACATTTTGTAATAATTCGCTGCACTTTGTAATAAACTGCCTGAACGCAATACGGAATAAAGTAATTAGGCCGTCTGTTTGGTTACACACCCTCAACCATAACTCTGTGTTTAGGTTACTCACTTAAGCTGCATTCAATGCATCTTATCTCACAACACCAGTTTGAACTCACAACTGAACTATGCTCTGTTGCTTATTAGTTTCATTGTATAGCTAATTTTAGTTTAATTATTATTTCATTATTATCTTCTGATGTAAGGTGATCTTGAATGTCATGATTCATAAGAGGCGCCAGTAAATATGATTTAATATATTATAATGGTAATTTATTCTATTTTATTTAAATTTTCTTATTAAAATCTATCCTTACGCCATATTTACAACCAGATGTGCTTGGCTGTGAGTCATTGTTTATTACGGTTGTGTTGCAGACCCGACGACGTCTGTGGAGATAAGACAGGTGCTTCCTAAAGGCCAGGTGAAGGAGGGGGACACGGTGGAAATCAGATGCTTTGGTGACGGGAACCCAACACCACCACTGACCTTCAAACATAATGGAGTAATGCATGCACACACACACATACACATATCATATGCATACACACACACATACACACACTTTTTTACATTTCTATTAAATTACTACACTGAAGTGCTTATGCCACATTTCAAGCTAAAAACTGAAATTACATTCATGACTGTTGTCTTTTAGATTTTGATTACATTACTACATTTAAGTGTTACTACATTTAAGACTAAAACCCAGAAGAAACTTGTGTCAAAGGCCCTTTGATTATCTCCATGTCTAACCATATCTAATGACCTATGATCCTGCAGGAGGACCTGGACGAGGGGAGCCTGACTGATGACCAGCAGGGGGTGGTGTTGCGAGACGTGAAGCGGTGGGATGGGGGCAACTACACCTGCAGTGCCCTGGACCTGGAGACTCTGGAGGAGCTGGAAGATGACATGGAGCTGATGGTGCACTGTGCGTCACTGAGCGACTTGCGCTGGACAATGACACACACACACACACACACACACACACACACACACACACACACACACACACACACACACTTACCACAGCACACACACAGTTATCACATCAAACAAACTTAACACACCACATGTATAAACCAGAAGATACTACCTACATTTTGGTTGTGTTTATTTGTATTCATGTTGTTTGTGTTTATTCATTTGTGTGTGTGTGTGTGTGTGTGTGTGTGTGTGTGTGTGTGTGTGTGTGTGTGTGTGTGTGTGTGTGTGTGTGTGTGTGTGTGTGTGTGTAGTCCTGGATGAGGTTGTGCTGTCTCAAAAGTCACCAGTAGTGCTGTCCCAGGGCACCGCCCTAGAGGCCACCTGCAATGCCCTCTCCTCTCTGGACACAGAGACGGCCTGGTTCAAGGTATGTATGTGTGTGTGTGTGTGTGTGTGTGTGTGTGTGTGTGTGTGTGTGTGTGTGTGTGTGTGTGTGAGTGAGTGTTTCACAGAGTAATAGGTATTTCAAATTGACATTGCATTAACATTGTTATTCCAGCAAAATCTGTTTACAGGAAATACAGTGATATGGTATGGAATGGATACTTTTGATTGTGTCTTTAAATTCATCTCGCCTGTGTGTGTGTGTGTGTGTGTGTGTTCCAGGATGGTC
The DNA here is from genome assembly GCF_963854185.1 of Sardina pilchardus. Classification (NCBI taxonomy): domain Eukaryota; kingdom Metazoa; phylum Chordata; class Actinopteri; order Clupeiformes; family Clupeidae; genus Sardina; species Sardina pilchardus. Next base: position 20,947,108 of record NC_085012.1, read on the forward strand.
AGTATTTCACTCAGGGCCACAGATTGAGGATTTTGAATGTTTCTGTGGACACATTTGGAACGTACCAGTGTGTAGTGACCACTCCTCGCTTGCCTGGCCTGGAGTCCCAGAGTGCACTGGAGGTGTTTGTGCAGAGTGAGTTCTCATCGACTGTCCTCTCCACTCCTCCTACTGCCCCTCCTTCCTTTTTTCCTCTCTTCCCTTCCCTCTTCTTTTTTAGCCCTCTTTCTATCTCCTCTCCTCTCTTCTCCTCCTTTATCTCCTCTCCTCTCCTTCGGCTCCATTATGTATCCTCTCTCTTCTCCTCCTCTCCCTTCCTTTCCTCCTTTATCCATCTCTTCTCTTTCCGTCCTTTATCTATCTCTTCCCCTCCCTCTCTCTACCTTCTCTCTACCTACTCTTCCCCCTCCACTCCTCTCTCCTTTTCCCTTCTTTCTCTCTCTCTCCTCTTCTAACCCTCCCTCCCTCCATCTCTTTTTCTCTAGCCTCCCCTGTCCTCTACTATACATCAGCCTTGTCCCTCTGTCTTCTGTCTTTTCTCATCACCTCTCCCCAGACCTCCCCACACGCTTTTATTTGTATGTGTGTGTGTGTAAGGATGTCCTCGAACATCAAATTAAAAAAAAAAAAAAAGTAATGGCCCCAGCTGTGGCGTGGCTGGCTGGGGCACCTGCGCCGTATGCCGATGACCTGGGTTCAATTCCCGCCCCGTGGTCCTTTCTGGATCCCACCCCTACTCTCTCTGCTGTTCACTTCCTGTCATTCTCCACTGTCCTGTCCTATTAAAGGCTTAAAAATGGCAAAAAAATATACTTTAAACAAAAAACAAACTAGACATGAGATAAAATGCTCCTGTATTGAATTCCTTAGGTCAGCCGCAGATCACAGACATCAGAGAGGAGGACCTGCAGGGAGGCGGGAACTCTGTGAACATCACCTGTGTGGTGCAGGGCTACCCCATGCCCTCAATCACCTGGGACTCACCTGACCAGGAGGTACTGTAATAGCCCATCCTCCATAACCCCCAGCACCTTTTTAGCAGTGAGGGGCTATTTGCAGCCTGGCGGCTGATGGCTTTGGTCTGTATTGTCTGAGTACACAACTAAAGCGAACAGCATGTGGTTCTGTCTGAATTGCACTTATCGGGTTTGTGTGTGTTTGTGTGTGTGTGTGTGTATGTTTGTGTGTGTGTATACATGTATGTGTGTGTGTCTGTGTGTGTTTGTGTGCGCGTGCATGTGCGTGTGTGTGTGTGCGTGTATATGTGCGTGTCTGTGCATGTGTGTGTGTGTGTGTGTGACAACAGGATCTGAATGGACTGTCCAGTGACAGCATGGAGCTCCCTAATGGTGCCATCAGCACGCTGACGGTGAAGGCCTCGTCCAAGCTGTCAGTGACCTGTGAAGCAGAGAATGAGTTTGGAAAAGACAGCCGAGTCTACAAGATCGAGCCAAGTGAGTCCCTTAGTGATGTACTTCTTCAGCAGTGTGTGTGTGTGTGTGTGTGTGTGTGTGTGTGTGTGTGTGTGTGTGTGTGTGTGATATTTGTGATTTGTATTGTATATTGCCATGAAATAAGGGGCGTGCGATATTGATGTGTGTGTGTGTGTGTGTGTGTGTGTGTGTGTGTGTGTGTGATTTGTGATTTGTATTGTATATTGCCATGAAATAAGGGGCGTGCGATATTGATAAATACATTTTTAAAAAAGCATCTTGGCATTTTTTGGGGAATTTTGTCGATAATAATAATTGGACAATATATAGCGTCCTTAAAAATGAGTCTCGCTCTCTATTGAAAGGTTTTTAGAAAGGTTAATGTAACATGGCCTTTCTTTGCATTGTGTACAGTACAAGTATTGATAATACAAGCTTACACATCACAATGACATATATCGCACATCCCTACACGATACACAACCCCCTCCTATGATGAAGTGACTTGACATGAAGAGTGTGTTTTGGTTTTCTCACTCCACAGTCGGACTTGAAACGTCTCCCGCTCCCACTACTACCACGACTCGTAAGTGTGTGTGTTTCTGAGCTGCGCTTCTCACGCGTGCCGATGCGCTGTTCTCTCATTCATAAGAAGTGTCCAGATACACGTCCCTCTCTAGCACAACCTGTCCGTAGTGGCTGTGGCTACTTGACTTGCGTGTGTTTGCATGCTGAAGATGAGGGGAGCCACCGCAACTGCAGGGTGATGATCTATGCTACGCTCAGACGAGCACTGATAGGAATCAGCACACTGTGCACACCATTCAGTCACTTTTCAGTAAAACATTTGTAAACAAGTAAATCTTTTTGGCTTTTTATGCCTTTAATGCGATAAGACAGTGGAGAATGACAGGAAGCGAATGGGAGAGAGAGTAGGGGAAAGGACCACGGGGCAGGAATCGAACCCGGGCCGCTGGCGTACAGTGCAGGCGCCCCAGTCAGATGCGCCACAACTGGGGCCCACAGGGTCAATTTTGCCTAAATAAGTGCCACGGTTCATGGCGCAACATGCAAAACAGGCAGAGATGTCTTTCCCCATTTTATATACTTACAGGGTTAGTACCTTTGACTTGGCATGTGGTTGCAGTGATGCAGTGACTCGAACGCATTAACACTGTCTGTGATTCGGACAGCAGAGGTGAACACAAAGTGTCAGAGGTTCACAGAGATTGCCCTTTGGGTTTTAGGCCTACCACCAGAGAATCCACCAGAGAGTAGTTTTTCATCCAGAGATGAGTCTGCCCAAAACTTTGTAGTTGGTGTGTGTGAGTGTGTGTGAGTGTGTGAGTGTGTGTGTGTGTATGTGTGTGTGTGTGTGTGTGTGTGTGTGTGTGTGTGTGTGTGTGTGTGTGTGTGTGTGTGTGTGTGTGTGTGTGTGTGTATGTGTGTGTGTGTGTGCCTGCACATGTGCAACTGACTCTAGAGGAGTCTGTTATCTGTCAAATTGAATAAATAGAGAGAGGAAGGCAAATATAAGTCACTTCTCAATCCCAGACACCACAAAGAGTCCTAATACTGTTAAAAGGAACATGGCAACATTTTGGAGTTAGATCTATATCCGTGCAATAACCCAGTCTGACACAGTTAGCCTAGCTCAGCACAATTCACTGGAAGTGGGTTAGACCAGTTAGCCTATAGCTTGCCTATAGCTAAAAGCAAGCTATAGGCTTGCTGGTCCAACCCATTGCTAAGCTAGGCTAATGATTTCCAGCCCCTGCACTTGTCAGGCTTTGTCAACAGTACATTATGAAGTCCATTAAATATGCTTGTGAAAGGATGTTTTTACAGCTACTAGGGAGTGATAGATTTTAGAGGACAGTTGTTAACTGACAATTTTGTGCTTGTGGTTCATCAGCCCCAACAACTACTCCAGCCAGCATTCAGACAGGTATAATATAAAATAATATTGTATAAGAGGAAAACATCATACCTCTCAGTCCTATTTACGTGAAGTTTCACATTTATTTATTTATTGTTGTTTTGTCTGCAGTGGCGGCAGACACTAATGCTACATCTGGCCCTAGTACCAAGTGTAAGTGTGTTTCTACGTGAACAGCATCTCATATGCGACTGCTTGTTTACGCTCTTTCTTCTCTGATGTTTACCTTAATGCCAGCTGTAGTTTGCCTGAGGTGTCTAGACCACTCAGTTTAGCCCAAGTTGTACCATACTACATACAGGCTAGGCTTGGTGTCTGCCACTTAATGCACAGCTTATCTTGTAGCCAGAAATTTGAAGAACCAGACGTATGTTCTTCCTATTTTAGAAAGTTCTTTTGGTCAAATACAACACGACACAGACTATTTATTTTTCAATGAGTGCTAATAACAGATAACAGACACAGACAGAGAAAAGCATAATAGAAAACAATGACACCACCAACAACAACAAATAACCCCTTGTTGGTTTACACACTTACCTCTAACGCATCTCTGGCAGAGCTTTTAAGCACTTAGAGAGATGGTTTGCACCCAGATGGAAACTATAGAAGACAGTGGCTCTCTCCAGTCTGAGGCAGCTGCTGGGTCTGTGTGTGTGTGTGTATGTGTGTGTGTGTGTGTGTGTGTAAATGAGTTAGAGACTGCGTGTGTGTGTGTGTGTGTGTGGTTTTGGTTGTGTGGCCAGGCAGATGCTGGGTCTGGCCCAGGTCTGGCCCACACGTGGCATTCAGTCAGCTGCACTCAGGGTCAGGTCTGGCTACTCCTATTACCTCAGCAGGCCTCTGGAGCACCAGCTCATAATCACACCCTGCCTGGAAGCATCCGCTCGACTGTGTGTGTGTGTGTGTGCGCGCGCGGATGTGTTTGTTTGTTTTTTGTCTATGGGTGTGTGTGACTGTATTAGTGTGTGGCTGTATGTGTGTTGTCTTTGTCTGTGTTTATCTTTGTGTGTGTGTGTGTGTGTGTGTGTGTGTGTGTGTGTGTGTGTGTGTGTGTGTGTGTGTGTGTTTCTGACGCCACTGGAGAGAGCTGCTATCTATCAGAGAAGCAAACTGAATTATTAGAGATAGACACAAACACAAGGCGCTACACATAGCACACATGTAACTGACTCCTTAAGGGTCTCACTACAAAACAGTAGCAATGCAATGGTCCGAACCAATCAGAGCACTGATTGGTGTACTGTGTATGACAGCTGTGTATGACAGCATGTCCGCATAGCGCATTGCATGCATACATCTACATTTACATTAACATTGAACTTCATGGGCCCCAGCCGTGGCGCGACTGGCTGGGGCACCTGCACCGCACACCGGCGACCCGGGTTCGATTCCCGCCCCGTGGTCCTTTCCGGATCCCACCCCAGTTCTCTCTCCCTCTCACTTCCTGTCATACTCTCTACTGTCCTATCCAATTAAAGGCATAAAAAGCCAAAAAAAATTAAAAAAAAAAACAAAAAAACATTGAACTTCATGGCAAACGTATCCAGCTGTAGCCTGGCAGGACTGGAGTGAAAGAGAGGGAGCTGTTCTACTGTAGCTAAGGGGATGGGTTCTAAAGGGTTCTTCTGACAGATGAGGGGAAAGAAAAGCTTGGTTCTGGAGGATGGCTGTACCTAATGGGTGTTGGGATAGGATTGGTTCCAGATGGTACTTCTGACTAATCAGGCGTGTAAATGAGCTCAGTTCTAGGGTGCGGTACTCACTAATGACTAGTAGAATGATCCCGGTACTCGAGGACGGTTCTGACTCCTTACTCTTCTGTTTGTGGTTCTCCAGCCAGCGGGTCGGTAACAGTTAAGCCTCCAAAGAGAGTCCATAAAGGTTTGTCATGTTACCCCCCCCCCCCCTCCAACCACCACCACTATCAGCAGGACTCTACCACTGAACTGCACTGTACTGCACCACTCTGCACTGTACTGCACTGCACTGCACTCTACTGCATCCTGTGGCCTTTTACATTCAGACATGTGGAGGCATCAGCAACCATCAGCAGATCCCAAGAATAGGCACTGCAATGACAGGAATATGCTCTGTAAATATAATATAATATAATATAATATGGTATAATATTTCACTATAGATAATTTTGTACCCTGTATTCCTAGTCTGAGGTTCTGACTGCTAGGCTAGACAAAGCTATAGTTATGAACTAAAAGTTTTCTGTAGATCCCTCCTGCATCTATCTGCTGAGGATGCGGTGAAAGAGGTCTGATGGTGCGCTTGCTTTTGCCTCCACTGACTCCTAAATGTAAAGATGCCTTTTCTCCTAAGACAGCCTCAGCCTCTTCCACCTCCTCAGAACGGATCTGCCCGAGGGAAGGACCCGTTTGGAAGCACCCTCACTATGAGAATCACATCATGCAGCCTCACCTTCTTCTTTCTCCACACATAGAGAATAGGCTCTTATGTGTCCTGCTATCTCCCCACATGCGGAGGAGATGCTGGTTGTGTCCTCCTCTACGCTGCCTGTCCTGTCCACCTGTCTATTCTTCCACCAGCACTCTCTGTCTTTCCGCCAGCACCTGTTTGTCATCTCTGAGTACGAGTGCGGTCAGCCGATGAGGCTGTCATGGCGTATGGTCAGTATTAAGAGCTGCGTGTGTGTGTGTGCAGCTGCTCAGAGATGCTAAACTGCTTGGGAATGCTGCATGAGCGGGATGCCCCTCTTCTCCTCTACACGCTGCATCTGGCTTATGCACGGGTCAACGTTTCCAGCCGCCAGGAGCCTTCCTCTCCTCTTCCTCACCCTCACGGTGCTTCCCTCCTTCCTTCACTCACCTGTTCTTTCCTTTTGTCATCCACCAGAGGGCAGTGGCGTGATCATCGCGGTCCTCATCATCTGTGTCCTCCTGCTGGCCATCCTGGGAAGCGTCCTCTACTTCCTGTACAAAAAGGGCAAGATCCCCTGTGGACGTTCAGGAAAGCAGGACCTGTACGTCCACATCCTTTACAGTGTTAAATTAGGAAGTTAACCCTCATGTTGTCCTAAAATCTTACGACGTTCGTTGTCCTTGGGGTCAATTTGACCCCAGCTACAAAAAACTCTCAAAAATGATTAAAATAATTTTTTTTACCCAATTTTTTTTTGTGGTAGGTACTTAACAAGAGTGTAATAACCACTATCAAAAGCCCTACAAAACAATCCCACCCCCCCACACCCCTTTATGAACCCTGGAACCCTGACTGGCAATATGGCCAATCCAGTGTCAACAGCCCAAAGGCTGACTTTTTGGACTTTTTCAGACCTGCCAAAATAACTTATATGTAATATGTACTTGTATATGAAATAATGATAATAGCTACATGTTCTCATACTATTACAATAATAATATCCATAATTTGTCAAATATTCCTTTTCATCATGTTTCATAAAAATGGGGTCAAATTGACCCCAATACCACCAACGTAACTATTTTTTTTACAGGACATTGGAAACATATTTTTGTGCAAATTTCATGTTTACTCTGTTGTACCCTTCAAATAAGGAAAAGTCATGAAACTTGAAGCAAAACAAAAAAAGTGAACCATATATTTTATGATGTTAAACACTGCTTGGGGTCAAATTGACCCCAAGGACAACATAAGGGTTAAAGGTGTCGTCCATGACCTGGTCAGAGTCACAGGCTACTCCTTTAAAGGGCATGTTTAAAAGGCTCATTGGACATATTGTTGTTATGAATAATACTGTAATTATACTGTAAATAATTCGGGTTTATTCATAATTAATTACACAAATTATATCATAATCATTTTGGTGTAAATTACATCTTAGAGTGGGTGAAAATTAACTAATCTAATCAACACCTGTTGTTAATTAAGGTAAATGCAGACAATTCATAATCAAATATTCTATCTGCAGAACGAAACAGAAGTCTAATAAAGATGCCATCGTCATGGAGATGAAGACGGATAAGTCAGACGAGGCCGTTCTTTTACAAGGAGTCAACGGGGAGAAAAAAGCTCCCTAGTGACCAGGTAACCAGGGAAACAGTTACACAGCAACAGGACAACTAATAAGATTACCCTTGGGAGTAACCTGCAGTACTGTATTTCCACTGTATGATGATTTCCATGAAGTGTCAGATCAGATTAACTGAGCTACACTAAACACCAGGCCTTTCCATGATGCTCTATTCACCCACTCACTCCGTGTCGCGTTGATTCTTGCCAGTATAGTTTCATTAAATGTTGTATGTATAGAAGAGGATTAGGTCATCAGCATACACATTCACTTAGAAATACAAAATGCTTCATGCCAATGCACATACATGAGTGGGTTAAGTAACTGTACTGTACGGTAAGATGCAGAATGAGGTATGATACTTATGCGTTGTGTTGGTTTTGTGCTCTCTCTCTCTCTCTCTCTCTCTCTCTCTAGTGTGGAGTCGGCGGACACGCGGCTGTGACTGCTCTGCCCTGAGAGCAGGAGCAGAGGCAGTGTGCTCTGCTCCGCTCCGCTCCGACCCACCATCCAGATGCCACTCAGGGGCCAACCCTAACACAGCTATCCACTTCTGCACCCCACCCTACCCAAGCCAACCCCACACACCTCCAGACCCCACACCAACACCCCACACAGCCCTACTGACAGCTGGAAAACACATCCAGCCAAATCCACCAAACACAACTATCTGCCATCTTCTTTACACACTCTTAAGAAAAGCCAAGTCATACATTCCTAATGTACTGTACAACTACCAAACATATCTAGCCGGAATCCAGTTACCAAACACATCTAGCCAAATCCACCTACCAAACCATGTGTAAAGCTCCCATATGCAGTGACCCTCATAAACACCTAAGTAAAGCCCTCAACATCAGCTACCCTCGTGCAGTCCTGAATCCAGCTCCACACTCCAGATCTACAAGCACCTACAGTATCTGCCCTGCCAGCCAGTGACCTACAGAATGCTGCAGTTCATATGCGTGTCCTGCCACGCGGCTCTTGTACCCGCTAAAAAGACCCCTCAACCAGACCCCAGAGCCATGGACACGTCCACCCCCCCTCCCCCTCCCCCCAATCTCTACTCTGGCGTCTTGATCCAGGTTAAAGCCCTGCTGCCCCCTCCCCCATCTCACCTCTGCGGAGAGATGCTCTAACAGTGTTGTAGAGTTGAGTGTTAATCCAACAGTCCCGGTAGACCAGTTATTATGCAATCAGAAGCCCTTGGTTGCGTGCTATATAATGTATATATTATCTACTGTATATATTCCTGGAGAGCAGGTGACTTTAGGACATATTTGGTCCAGAGCTGGTACCCATCTGAGCCAGATCAGGGCCAGACCAGGGCCAGATGCGTGCTATTGTCAGCTTTGATCTGGGTTTAGATATTTAAAATAGATGAAGAACATTTGCAAAGTGTTATGATCACAGGTCCATGTTTTGAGTTCTTTCTTTTTTTTTTTTTGGGATGTTTGGTGTTCTTTTGTTTTGTTTTGTTTAGTTTTGTTTTGTTTTGGTAAGGATATTTTCAGAGTTGTGTATGTGTATGTGTTCGGGGTCTTTGTGTCGCCTCCTGCTGTTTAAGCTCTGTTGTTCTATGACAAATTATGACATTAAAGAAGACAGCTTCGCCACCCAACTACTTACTGTATTGTGTGGTGGAGACATTGGGTGACTAAATCTGCCTTGTCTAATTTCAGTTGTAAGGGCAAAAATACAAAGAGATGAATCTGACGAGAAACTGTGATACGCGTTAATTATAGAGGGAGTTCCTGTCATTTTGTAGTACTTTATCTGAACATCACTGCCCTCTAGAGAACACTGTGCAAGACAGACGATGGCCATTCTCAGTTTTGACAATCAGCTGATCTGTGTGAATTGTTCCCCCTAATTTCACCTTTCTGCCTCATTTTAGTGTGCACTGAATTGTTTTGGATTGTCTATTTGTATGTTAAAAGAGAGAAACTAAACACACACACACACACACACACACACACACACACACACACACAGTTTCATATTTCCATAATGATCTAGATTTGTTGTTGAAGTTTTGTCTGCTGTGACACCCCTTAAAACCCATCATTTTCCATCACACAAGAGAGAAACATAACAGACCAAACTCTTGAGTTTTAAGGCATATGTGCCACCTGTTGGTGACATAGAGGAAAGACTTAATTTCAACTTTAATTTTCTGTTAAGTTTTTATGCCATCTTATTCCCTGCTGTCTGTGGTGCACTGTTTTTCATTAGTTTTGTAACAGTATGACTTTACCTTTTGGCCTTAAGTGAGTTTAAGCATTTAGCCTTATGTATATTTCAACCTCTCTGTGTGTATTTTTATTTTTTATTTGGGCAACTTGCCAGCCACCTAAAAAAAGGTTATTCCTGGGGTGCCTCTCATGTAAAGTTTATACGTCCTCCCTCGCTCCTCGGGCCTCGATCCTCACTGATCTACATAAGGAAAGATAGACGAAGGGATAGACTATCGTTGTTGCCGCCCCATCATTCTTTATGTAGATCAGCGAGGATCGAGGCCCGAGGAGCGAGGGAGGACGTATAAACTTTACATGAGAGGCACCTATAGGCTCATTGCCTTTGCTCACCCTCAAACCCCAAATCTGTTCCATAGCTCCTGGCCAGTGTTCTATGGCTGACCCTACCACCAGGCCTGATCAGGGTCAACTCTGGTACGAACCAGAGCCTTATCCAGGCCAGAACAAGGACAGACAGGCAGACAGACATCAATGACTCAGCTGCCATAATGGTGTGAGTCTGAGACCTCTTGACCTGTATTCAGTGTTGAAGATGCAAATGGTAAAGTCTGAGATTTTACTTTGTTTTATGTATGTATGTAGATTGTAAATGGTGCAAGATGGAGAATTATTCAGAAGTCAAAGGCTGCACTTTCCACTTATGTCAGACTGTCATTCAAAGCACAATTGTTCATTATTTGCACCTCTACAAAGCGCTGAGCTATGCATAGTTTCCCAAACATTAGGCTACAATGTCTCATTGTCTCAAATATATACACAACAAAGATATACAAGGCAGAGATCCTATTTATGTTCAGCAAGTAGAGTAAATCAAGTAGCCTAATGTTTCAGTCAGAGTACATTACATCCATCAATCCTAAATCTTTGAAACGCCACATACAGATGGACATGTTCATGAAGACATGAGGTCTCAGGTCATAAGGCCCAGGAGCTTAGAGCAGGGTTGGACTGACTGATCACACTGGCCGAACAAAGTATGTGACTTTTGCTTGGGTTGTCCAGGTGTATCCGATCAAGTGATTTTTATACTCTTCTACTGATTTCTATACTGTATTTTTATGTTTTGTCCATGAGGGTCTCTGTCTGAGGCCTCCTCTTTTACTTGCTTTTTAAAATGCTCTACTTCTGTGCCTTTACTGAAAATAAAATATAAAAATGAAAAATAAATTGTCTCAAAATATTCCCATTTTGCCAGTGCCATTGTCTAATCGGCAAAGGTTCCTATAGGTGCAAAAACAGTGAGAAGAATGGCTGGTTGAAATAAGCTTAGAAGCTGCTGTATTCAGGAATGAGTTTACTGTAGGCCTGTTGAGATTGATGTCATGGAGCGTGTTGTAATAAGTGAAAGTTATAAGTGTGCGAGTGTATGTAACGGCCAGCTCATTCCCAGACCATAACATAAAGTGGCACATAGACAGCCCAAGGTTCAAACCCAATAATAATTTAATTAACGCAAAGCAACATTATCAAATAGAAAATGTTTAGGGGAAAATGAATGGGTGTGGGTGTGTGGATGCAATGAGGGTGTCAGTAGACTATGTTAGACACACTAAATAAGTAGACAAAGAAAAGAGAGAGAAAGAGAGAGAAAAGAGAGGGGAAAGCAAGAGAGAAAGAAAGTGCAAGAGAAAATCAAAATGCCAGCATGAAAGACGAGAAATGCCTAATGGGAAAAAGAGGACAGCCCCCTAATATAACAGTTAGCTAAGTGCATTTAATTAACCAATTGACCTACCTAGACGCATTCTTGTACCTGTGACTGAAGGCAAAGAGAAACCACTGAAACACATTATTTTTTTTAACATGATCTGGATTGGGCCATTTCGAGGCTTTTCCCTCGAAATCACACTGTTCCCACTGCAGAGGCCTCTGCTCTGTGTCCACCCAGTTTGATGACCCTGTATTTTCTTGGGAAACAATAAGGATATACTGTAGGTGTATGAAGTACTGGCACAGAGCTATAGAATATTGTTTTTTATTCTTATTTCTGCCGGATAACAAGCATATCTGAACTGACCACATTTCAGTTCTCTAGGAAACTTGAGCCTTTAGAAACACAAGTCCTAGCAGATCTGCAGGTTTGTGCAAAAGTAGATCGATATAGAATACAAAATGAGTACCTCAGACCATTATTTGCCAAGGTATGCTCATGCGTTTTGTAAAATGCCCTATGGAAACTCCCCATAGGACTTTTGGTTATACCAAAATGCATACTGACGATAAAAGCCTTACTGCGTGGCAACCTCTTGGCGTAGAGGCATAATCTTGGTCTCAAATGAAAGGTTCACGCTGAGGTTTCTTGTAGACTATTTGGATTGTATGCTAGAGGTTCTGACAGAATGACTTCACAAAATATGGAATAGTTACACAAAAAACTCTTTTTGCATTTTCTTTGTTGGTTCAATGGCTGTGTATAAGATTAACTTTACATCTGCATAATTAATATTGGATAAAACAACATGAATATTCAATTTCTATGGATCCTGTAAATATTTCAGTACCCAATATGCTGCATAATTATTGCTAAGATACACACTGCAGAAGATAGGGAGGCACCAGAGGGGGAGGAGGGATTTTTTTTATATAAATTAACTGAGACATAGTAAGATTCATCTGACAATGTAAAGCACTATAGAGATTGTACATGAACAATGTAGCATGGTAAGCCCTGCATTGCTGCACAATGCTCCACAGTGCCATCTGGTGGTAGAGCTATAGGTCCATAAAGTTCAGACAGTGTGTACATTACAGTGAATCTGTAACTGAAATACCATCTGCACTATTCACAGGATTTAAAAAGCTTCATTGTCTATCACACAATGACAGAAAATTATGTTATATTTCTGAATAAGACCCATCTACTTACCTAATATGTCAGTCTTTATGGTAGATGATATGGTACAAAACAAACAAACAAACAAAACTGTTATGTTGAAATTATGGTGAACAGCCGTTTGGAAATTAAGGAGATTGGTCATGGCAACTGCGGAAACATTTGACCCTACAGACTAAAATTGAAAATCAAATTGGCAGCAACTTCACTCAGGATGTGCCAAATCTGTTTAAAAAGCTTGACAAAGTCAAAGACTGAGATAGAGAGGTAGGCCTATATCAGAGAGGACAAAAGTAAAGAGTTCTATAAAGAGCTTTATAAAGCACAAGGCACATGGACACACGCTTCAAAAGCCTAAAGCATTATGAGGTCAGTGCAGGGACTTTGAAAAAAATGTAAGAAATGACTGACCTAGAAACAGGTCATGTTGTAGTTGGACAGGAGAGAAGGCAAGTACACAGAGAAACTCATAGATGTTAGAAAGCTATAGCCTACTGCATTGGGCTCCAGAATTAAATAGCGTGGCAATCATGGTGGGGCAACGATCATTGAAGGCCAATGGAGGTGTCTGCTTGCCTGCAACTGTTGCTCATAAACAGCCAGGTGTTTGCCCCTGCAAAATGGCAGCCACGTTCATGTATGCCACCTAACCGAACTCAACAGTGTTATCTAGCTTTCAAATATCCATGGATAAGCTGATCTAAGGCGGTTTCACATTGTATGCGGCATGCGCTGCACTCGCCGCTAGGTTGCTCTTGTTTGAGATACAGTCCCAAAGATGTTTTTTATTGTGGTTACCACTGGGCGTGCTGCAATCAAAGTTCAATATGGTTCAACGTGGCACGCGCAAAAGTGGCTAAGTGGCAAAGTGGTGCTTTTGCTATGTTTTGCTCAGCGCAGTGGCAGGTCAGTTCTTGCACTCGCAAGCCATTGACAATAATGGGTTTCATAGCGCAGTGCTACCACTTGCAGTGTGAACCCTCCTTTAGCAGAACAAATACCGTTGGCATCTGAATTTAAGCACCTGATGAATGATAAAATGAATTCGTTAATTTGGCCTACTACATTTTTGACAAACTGTTTTAATGGGACAAATTCAGTATTGAAATCCCAGCCGGCTGTGGAGCCACTGAATGTGAACGCTTCAGTAAAGGCAGTCATCCTTAGAGGGTTCCAGAAACAACCAAACATCAGACATGCTGAAAGGTGAAATGAGGGAATTCCATTTTGATCTTGGCAAACACATTTGTCAAGTCAGGTCAAGCTTCTGCAGGAAACAATTGGGTAAGATTAGTGGAAGTTCATGATGTGAAGGAATTGCCAAGGAAATTGGAAAAGACAGATTTTCATGAGAACTCCATCTCTAGCCTATGAGTAAAGCCCTGGGCAACATGGTATCATTTAACAGTAACTGCCTTCAGTTGCCTTGTTTAAGTAAGGATTGCCTTCCTGACAGATTGGGAGTTTATGTCGTATAGGCTAAAATCAGATTGGGCTTGAGAAACATTGAGAAACAAACATTTGGGAAAACAGACGCTTGGAACAATTGGAAACAATATTTCAAATGCTTTACAGTGAATTTGATTGAGAGCTTTTAAAATGTAACACACAGCTTAACTGTAGCCTACTTTGAGCGCATGTATGAAGTGAGGCCCACTAACTTAGCCTGAGATGGCCATATTTGGCCTGAAAACTAGGATGTGGTAACTTGGCTTTTCCAGAGCCCATAATTCACTGTGGTTCTAGAACGCTTCCATAGGGATTCAGTCTGGGTGGGGGGTAAAATGTCGGAATTGGATCGCCATAACTACAGAAGAAGGTGCTGCTGGTCCTGAGGTTGAGACCCAGACAAGATTTACACCACAGACAGCTGCATACTGGGAATGGGGAAGCACTTATGAATGAATATATGTGTGTGTGTATGTAATATTAGTGAACATGAAGGAAGAGCAAATCAGCCTATACATTTATTAAAAATTGCTTTAATAACAGATGTATAAATTTCAAAATTAAAATGACTTTATATGCTTTTTTTTCTGGGTTGGTGTACATCATGGACAATTAATAAATAACATTAGTCTTTATTTGTTGACAAATGAAAAAAAAAGAAAAAGAAAATGTACATAATCAACACAAAGGCAAATCTGCTGCTCTCCATGACTCTGTACTCTGCAGGTGAACGTGTTATTCATTCTCATTACTCCCTATTAGTCTCCTGTTCACAGAAACTGTCAATACATTTAAATTTATCATCTTCATATTAACAAGACATGGCGGATGAGCGAAGTCCCAGTAATTCATATAATTCATTTCAACAAGTCGTCTTCAGCGGAGTGAGGAGGTTTCAGAGCTCAATGCTGAAGACATCTCTGAGTCCAGAATGACCAACAGTTAGACCCCCCACTTTACAGGTTTCAACACATCAGCCCCCCTCCCCCCCCCCCATCACTGGCCCACCCACCCACCCACCCCACTGGGTCCTTTGGCTTCCCCCTCTGAACCCAAAGACACAGAAGTGAATCCACACGGACACAGACAAGCTGGTACGTTTCAACTGTTGATACAAGGCATGGCGCACTGCGACACGATGAGCGTCTGAGAACCGAGCTGAGAAGTCCGCACACAGACGCGCACATCCTTACAGAAAAAAGGCTTTTAAAAGATAGAAACTCACTCACACACACACACTCACTCTCTCTCTCTCTCTCTCTCTCTCTCACACACACACACACACATACACTCGCTCATGTGAAATACGAAGCGACTCAAACAGAAGTATGGCACAGATACAGATTGGCATCGGAGGTGCAGCAAGCACACAGGTAGGGCGTAAGGCTACTGCTGAGGGCATCCTTCAGTGCACCGCTATGCTCCACTCCGTTCCGCTCGGCCAATGCCGAGGCCGCGTCTGGGTGTGAGAACCCAACGAAATGAACCGTTAGTGGAGCTGCTAAAGTCGTTGCTATGCAAGCTTAACGGACATTGACATATCATGACTGACATTCATGAATGTTGCGTGTACATTGCTGAAGTAAAATTACTTTCTCTATCTCTCTCTCTCTCACACACACACACACACACACACACACACAGACAAACATACATACACACACACACACCTCCAACCCCTTCACTTTGTTATAGGACTGTGTTACTACATCACCTGAAACACGTGTGCCATGGGAGAAAGCAGCAATGGAACGAACACCAATATGCATGTGTGCATGCACTCTCATACACATCCATAATAAACATACACACACATACACACACACACACACACAGCAGATGATCTTGTACCATATCAGTGACTAACGTACCTTCCTATGAGGACTGATTGAGGAAAAAAAAACATATCACCCTCTCTACACATCTGACTGACAGTACTGGGAACACGTCCATATTGATATGAACACCAAAGGAGAGGGCAGAGTCAAGCATCAGGTATAAACAAACAGGCATCTAATATGCATGTATTCATGAGTTAAAATGTGATGGGGGGGCATAATGCTCCCTCTTGTGGTCAGAGCAGGAAACACTCAACTAGACTCATTCAAGCAGAGCAAGCTTCTTACAGAACCAAGATGCTGGAGACGTGAGAAAAGGGGAGAGACACATAGAAACCATTCACTCTTCAGGAAAGAAAGGCTTTTTCTTAAAAAACAAAACGAAAAAAAAAAAAAACACTTAACATATGGCACTGCTCACAGTATAATTCTTATCAGTAAACAAAATCTTGAACAAAAATAAAATTCTGACATGTACAGGAATGCAAAATGAAATCAAACCAAAATGACGCCATTTCCACAACTTTCAACTTTCTATATAAGTAACTCTATACACTTTTGATTTTTTAAAGTGACAGTATCAGAGCACTGTGTGGCATCTGTATGCGGTGCCAAAAATGTTAGAAGGCACACACACACACACACACACCTGCCAATAACAAGTACAGTATTTAAACGAATGAAATAACAAAGATAAAAAGTTTCGGTTTGAAACTAAAGGATCTCTAATTCACATGGTGCGATCGCAGCCAGTTTTAATGATTCGATGAGTTAGAGGAGTTCACTGGTAGCCAAACGTGACAGGGAGGGAACGCTCAACAACACCTGACCCTATTTAGCCAGGCTGGGGCATTCCGTTCTGTCCACTCTCCACACGGCTCCTTTGCACTTTCCCATGGATACAGAAGAGAAGGAGGAGGAGGAAGAGGAAGAGGGAGGGAGAGAGAGCGACCACAGTGAGGGGATAACAGAGAGCGAAAGAGACAAAAAGAGAGAGAGAGAGAGAGAGAGAGAGCACACACAAGAAACACGCAATACATAAGTGAGATAAGATAAGAGACGAGAGAGAGTGTGAGAGAGAGAGAGAGAGAGAGAGAGAGAGAGAGAAAGAAAGAAAGAAAGAAAGAAAGAAAAGAGAGGATGGGAGACACAGACATCTCTGGTGGCAGTGCAAAGTTCCCCAAAACATGACGTCTCCACTGACTCTACCAGACAGTTTTTACCAAGCAGTGGGAAGAGAAACTAAAATAATAAGCACAGACACACACACAGACACACACAGTTATGAGTGGAGTAAAGAACACACACTTATGAGTGTGGAGAAGGGTGTGTGTGTGTATGTGTGTGCTGTGTTACTTATGGCTGCTTTTGCATGGTTCCTATAGTTCTTCTCAACCCGGGCAGTGCCTCAACTGTGCACGTGTGTGTGTGACTAACTTCAACAAGCTGAGAGGTACCATGCCAGATGTGCAATTATCCAGACACTAGAACGAACAAACACGCACGCACGCACACATGCACACAGACACACACACACACACACACAGGAAAAGATGGAAAAAAAGGTCAACTTGAGCCTGAATTTGCACAAGCTGCGTATCAATTTCAAGTATGCTACATGACTCCAAATAGAGATACTGCCACTTTAAAAAAAAAAAAAAAAAGGTTAAACACAATATCCACAAAATGTACAGTTAAGGCTTAATAGTTTAGCACTAACAATAGCAGCAGCAGTAAAGCACTTCTGAATTAATAACAATAATAATAACGACAACAACAACAACGACGACAATAATAATAATAACAATAATATATTAAAGTAATCAATGACGATTCACTAAGATGAACAACTTCAGATAGAGAACCCCTCCCCTTCCCATACTGAACACTGGGAGCATAGAGCAGCTCCGTGTCGTGTCAGCCAATACTTCTTCCTCCTCCTCCTCCTCCACCTCTTCGTCATCGTGTTTTTCCTTCTTCTTCCATTTCTCTCTAATGCTTCTCCACACGCACACACACACACGCACTACACACACACGTCCTGTTTCTCCACAGACAGACCCCGTGTATGCCAACACACCCCGGCCGGCCAGCGTTCCCTCTCTCCTTCGGTCTTCTGTTTGGTGGCTGTTGAGAGTCTGTCGTTTTTTATGAATGAGACATTCAGAGGCAGTTGTTGAGGGAGGTGAGGAGGAACAGGCCAGGTGTGTGTGTGTGTGTGTGTGTGTGTGTGTGTGTGTGTGTGTGGGGTGGTAGACTCCACCAGTCATCTTCACATAGGTCTGCGCTGTTTCGTTTGGACAGGCGGTCTTTCTTTCAGTTTGAGGTTTGTCCTGCTCTCCGCTCAGAAAGCTGACACACACATACACACACACACACACACACACACGCTGAGCCAGGGCTGTCACTCCTCATCATAAACCACATGCTATGCTTTGGCTGAATGAAAGGCTCTCTCGCTCGCTCGCTCTCTCTCTCTTACACACACACAGACACACACACATATACACATACACACAGCTGAGGGGCTGGAAAACAGCTACCAGAGGTCAATTCTTCATCCTTGTGGACATCCTACTGTGAGCGAGCGTAGCAGCCCGCAGCATGTTCCAGAGGGGACAGTGTGAGCACGCTCGTCTACACACCTGCTGGGTCGGGGCTATGGAGTCAAGGCTACTGCTGGTTTCTATGCCAACGCTTTCTCTATGCTCAGAGACATTAAACACGAGCAGCGCACAGTTCAAACACAAACACACACACACACAGAGTACCGACCCAGCAAATCAAAAGGCAGCTGGGTCAAAAGCGAATCCAGCCAGGAGGAAATCCCTACTGATCTGGCAGTCCAAGTCAGGCTTGTATCAATCCCACAATCCTCTGCTCTATGGACATCTATGAGATTCTGCGAGTTTGCTGTTCACGTACTTCTGGAAACACACGCCGATACACCCAGGTTCTGGCCCAATACCTGTCCACACCGTAGCAGGGACTCCACCTAAAGAGGTGCAAGCTATATCATCTATAGCCGTTTTTGGTTTATATATTAACTTACTGTTAACAAACACATTTCTAGCTGTTATTCTCCATGGCACATAGCCTTGAGGTGACCCAGTGACAACTTTTGGGCAAAATAGACAGACAGAAAAAAAAGAAAGAAGGAAAGAAAGAGAGAAAGAAGGAAAGAGAAAAAAAAAGTCCTCATCAATACTAATTCTAGAAACACTGATGCAGAAGACAACCCTGATATGTGTGCTGGCACGCACACACACACACACACACACACACACACACACACACACACACACACACACACACACACACACACACACACACACACACACACACACACACACACACACACACACACACACACACACACACACACACACACACACACACACACACACACACACACACACACACACACACACACACACACACACACACACACACACACACACAGCCAGTCTGTGGAGCTCAAGCCAAGCGCGAGTCAGGCGGCCTCATGGTCAGTCTCACCGAAGAAGCAGGCAGGCTGAGGCGCGGGCGGCTACACCGGACGTGTGCGCGACAACAACGCATCGCCACGGAAACAAACGCAGCCGCTCTGGGGAGTGAGGGTAAGCTTTCAGCAGGGGTCAGCCTGCGAGAAGCCTGGAGGAGTGTGTGTGTGTGTGTGTGTGTGTGTGTGTGTATGCGTGCGTGTGTGTGTGTGTGTGTATGAGAGACAGAGCGCAGAGGGTGCTATGTGAGGATATGAGCGGTGGAGGGGATGGAGACAAACTCGCGAAGTATGTTCTTGGCCATCTCGATATTGTTCTGGGCGATCTGCAGGGCCTTCTGGATGTCCTGGTAGGAGTAGCCCTGGCTCATCAGGTGCTCGATCTCACTGCTGAAGGCCGGCGCCGCGGAGGCGGCCACGGGCATCGAGGGCATCGAGGACAGCGAGGGCAGCACTGGCAGCACGGGCAGCACTGGCATGGGGCTGGCCGGGGGCACGGGGCTCGGGCGCCGGTCCGAGTTGATCCGCCGGGGCAGCGGCTTCGGAGGACGTTCGGGAGCTTCGCAGTCCGAGAACGCTAGGGGAAGAGGATATTTTTTTATTTTCTCATTTTCAATTTCCCCCATCAACACACTGACATTTAAATTTTTTTTTTTTTGCAATCATTCAATGAAACATTATGGCACTGTAACTGCAACATGTTCATCTAAAAAAAAACATAATTTGAGAAGTTTTCATCTCCTGTATTTCTATTAAACCCACTAGCCACAATCAATACATTATATACAGTGCCCTCCACAATCATTGGCACCTCTGGTAAAGCTGACTAAAGTCATGCATAAATCAGGTGATTTATTGTAATCTCAAAAGCAATGAGGGAAAATCCAACCTTGTTGGGAGGCAAACTCTTTCTGAGAAAAAGGAAAATCTCATAAACAAACCGTTTATATATATTTTTTAACAACACCCCTACATGTAATACCTTGTTAAAGTCTCCCTTTGCCAATAAAACAGCTTGTAATCTTCTCCTATGACATCCCGTAAAGTTGGAGAATACAAACAAAGCAAGGAATTGGCATAATAATAGCAACACACTCATTTGAAAATTGGAAAATGTGACAAACTGGACAAGCCCTAGTCTGGCAAGAGGTCAGAGGTCAAAGAGAACGACTGGCGCTCCGGTCTCACCTGCGGCGTTGCCGATGTCGCTGTCCAGAGACAGGCGGCTGAAGTTGGCCGAGGAGCTGCCCACCTCGGAGAGGGTGCGTCGGGCGGGCGCGATGGGCAGGGGCGGCTTGGGGATGTCGTAGCTGTTCTCCTCCTCCTCGCTCGGAGGGTCCCGCTCCCGCTCCCGCTCACGATCACGATCGCGATCGCGATCTCGCTCTCGGGGGCCGTTGGTGCTCGCCAGGGGAGGCAGCTCTGAGTAGTCTGGGGGTGGGGGGGTTTGGAAGAGTGAGTGAGACTGAACGTAGACTCGCATACAGAGTGACAGACAACAACAACAGATATCAATACTGTGTCTGTGTGTGTGAGTGTTTCTTCAAGACTGAGCAGAGAATTGCAGGGTTAAACCACTGACTGTGCATTTGTGTGTGTGTGTGAGAGTGTTTGCTTCAAGACTCATCAGAGAATTGCAGGGTTAAACCACTGACTGTGCATTTGTGTGTGTGTGTGTGTGTGTGTGTGTGTGTGTGTGTGTGTGTGTGTGTGTATATATGTGTGAGTGAGTGAGTGTTTGCTTCAAGACTGAGCAGAGGATTGCAGAGTTAAACCACTGAGTGTGCATGTGTCTGCGCGACTGCGTGCTTGTGTCTGTGCAGTGTGCACGCCTGCGTAAGTGTGCGGGTCCTTCAAGACTGAGCGGAAGATTGCAGGGTTAAATCACTGAGTGTGCAAGTCTGTGTGTGTGTATGTGTGCATGTCTGAGTGTGTGTGGAGTCTGTGCATGTGTCTGTGTATAAATATGTGTGTCGTATCAGAATCATGTGTCTGCTGTACCAGGTGAAGTGGAGATGGCCTAAGCCTGGTGAGTATGTGTGTGTGTGTGTGTGTGTGTGTGTGTGTGTGTGTGTGTGTGTGTGCGTGTGTGTCGTACCAGAATCGCGTGCCTGCTGTGGCAGTGGGGTGTTTATGGCCTGGGCCTGGATGTTGTACATGGCTTCATACATCTGCTGCCCGTCAGAATCCAAGTCATTCAACAGCGTCCTGAGGAACACACAACACACAACACACACAACTCAGCATGTGGCAGCATCCTCAAAAAAACACAGCACGCACACACACTTGAATTTCCCCTTGGGGATCAATAAAGTATCTATCTATCTATCTATCTATCTATCTATCTATCACACAAACCTCAGCACCTGGCAGCACCCTAAGAGTTACTCACACTCGAACACACAACTTAGCTTAGCACCGAGCAGTACCTCATACATACACCTCAGCATCTCTCACACATACACTTTAGCACTTTAGCTTTACACCAGATGTGATTGAGTTGCGCACCTTTGAAAACCATTTTTACACTCAGCGAGCAGAGCTTCTGGTACTGGCTGTTAGTTGTAAAGTTGGCTCAGTTTTCCATGGTGTCATAAACTAATGGCACATGAGCTAATAAACTAGTAATATAATATACACACACGAGTGTTTGCTCAGTGCTGTGGATTTGAATGCAGCTCTATCATAATTCCACATGGCGTTGTTATGCGAGTTTCCACCGACCATATGGTGCAGCTCATCTTGACCTTTGACCT
>NC_085012.1:20974139-21031639 GCF_963854185.1 Sardina pilchardus
GTCTAACCGCGGAGGCACCGGAGGCAGGGACGGGGCCATGGAGAGAGGAGAGGGGGGGCGCTCCACCTGAGAACACACACACACACACACACACACGTGTGAGCACAGAGACACATATATCACACACAAATTGATATAGAACAAAGAAAAATAGGACATATAGTCTCCATAGGAACACATGGGTGTGCACGCACACACCACACACACACAGAGTCTGGTAGAGGCTGCATCTCCTGGAGTGCATGGAGAGACAAGTGCATCAGAGCGGAAGCCTCCGTGCATTCATATATTCATAAGTTACTCCAGAGGCTGACTCCAGCTCCACACACACACACACACAGAGTGATATAGAAATGATGCAGGTTAACACAGGTGCACTTTGAAGCAGAGATGAAAGACACACCAAAAAGGAACCAGTGATAAGGGAAAATAACTACTTCTGAAGACAGAGAGTGTGTGTGTGAGAGCGAGAGAGAGAGAGACAGAGAGAGAGAGAGAGAAAGGGGCAGGGGAGGAAAGAGTGACACAGACAAGAGAAACAGAAAGAGGAGATCGAGATGAAAGGAATGGAGATGATGAAGACTGAGTACGTGAGAAAGACAAAGCCACAAAAGATGATACTGAGAAATCTACACTCGATGCCAGAAAGAGAAAGAGAGAGAAAGAGAGAGAGGGTGAGAGAGAAAAGAGAGTGGCATAAAGAACGTTTAGATGGAGATCAGAAGTGCTGCAGAGAGGCAGACGAGTGCCTCCTCCTCCACTGAGGGGAATAAAAAGAGAGTGCTCCGTGAGAACGCTTCTAGAATACTCCGGGCCCAACTCTTCTGCACGCCTGTCTTACAAAACAAGACAAAACAAAGTGGAAAGGATGAGGGGGTAACAGCTCCGCATCAGAGAGACGAGCAAAGAGACGGGGAGAGAGTGGGAACAGGAGAAAACTAAAACACAGAGGGAGACGAACGCAGACCGACTTAAGGCCGCCTTACCATGTACGATTTTCATCTGTTTTCACAGTCGGCGACTACATTTCCAAAGTCCGACAGAAATCATGGGAGTTGTACTGGAATTGCGGCGCTCAACTAGATCGTTTAGTGTAAGGTGCCAATCTTAGCGGTTTTAAGTCAGTCTTTTTCTACTTTTGCCGCTTTGACAATATCAAACATGCTTTGATATCGCAAGTCTTCGCAAAATCACAGTCTGTGACTAGTTTGAGACTTAAAACTCTATGACTTGTCTTATGACTTGTCTATGATGTGAGAGGGTCTGAGACTGTAGGCAAAGATTTGGAGAAGATTTTTTAAAGACAAGTCTGTGAGTGTAAGGAAGGCTCAAGTCTGTGAGCTTTCTCCCCTGGTCATGTGACCCAGATGACGGGGCTCACCTTGGAGCAGGCCAGTTTGCTCATCATGAGGTGCGGGTCCTCCAGACGGTCGTCGTCGTCGTCGTCGTAGCTAGGAGACGGAGCGCCCTCGGCGCCGAAAATGCCCCGGCCCCCTCCATAGGAGCAGCCGCTGTTGTCTTTGGGGTCAAAGGGGTCGACAACGATCGGCTCTGTGCCCTTAATCTCACACCGACAGAAAGGACAGCCCTGGCCCTCTGACTCCTACAGAGGGACACACACACACACACACACACACACAGAGGAGAGTGAGAGGAGGAAGTGTGTGTGCACAGAAGGTCTTTGAGCATGAATGTATGTACACAGGTGTGAGTGAGTGACAGGATGTGCATTAGTGTGTGATCTTAACTGAGTGAGAGAGTGTGTGTGTGTGTGTGTGTGTGTGTGTGTGTGGCCTACCTGCCAGGCTGTAAGGCAGGACGTGCACATGAGGTGTCCACAGGGCTCGATCTTCACATCTTTGTCGTTTTCGGCACAGATCTTACACAGCTGGAAGGTTGAGCCCATCTCACAATACAACTCGTACTGCTCCTGATGGAGGGAACAGAAAAATAGAGAGAGATAGAGATAGAGAGAGAGAGAGAGAGAGAGAGAGAGAGAGAGAGAGAGAGAGAGAGAGAGAGAGAGAGAGAGAGAGAGAGAGAGAGAGAGAAAGGAGAGGAAGACAGACACAAAAAAGGGAAAATTTGAAACCGTGGCAATTACACCCACAGATATAAAACTTAATCTCTGCAGCAATGGATAAGATACCCTCACAATAAGCTCAACATCAGACAAGCACAAAAGATCAAACGCTGACATTTCCAGAAGTCTGCAACTAACTGCAAAGTGGCGTTAGAGAGAGGAGGCCAGAGGGCAGTGGCTTAACACACACACACACGCACACGCACAAACCTGTGTAACTTTGATATGGTCCTGTGGAGACGGTTCACACAGACCCGTCAGATCTGGATTCTGAGTGCGACCGTCAGGGAACAAGTAACTGAAACAGAGGACAGACAGAGAGACAGAGAGACAGAGAGAAAGAGAGAGAGAGAGAGAGAGAGAGAGAGAGAGAGAGAGAGAGAGAGAGAGAGAGAGAGAGAGAGAGAGAATAATTCATTATTCTCAGAGTCAGAGAGAGTCATTATTTCCTGTAAGAAGGCTTGACACATTAAAGAGTCCCCCCTTTCCATTTAGCAGTTTTCCCCATATTACAGTTTAAGTGTGTAATGTTCTACTTTGGCGACACTTTTCAGTTGAACTGGGCAGCGAGCCATGCCATGCCAGTCCACGGGTCAGAGAGAAGGGTGAGGAAATGTGGTGGGCGAAGTCTGACTGGAGCTGCGGAGGAGGAGGACTTTGGCCACCGAGGAGCTCTGCTGTGCTCTGGGGGTTTTACCATCTAAACAAACAGCCAGACAAGAGGAGACTTCCTCCTCCCTGCTAAAGTTACAGTCAAAGCAATTCCTGGTGGTCGATGATGGTACTTGATAATACACCCCGATGCGGAGACATCCGTCACGGCGAACCCTAACTCGTCATTAACGGTGACGGGCGGTTCGGTACAGCCCGAAACAAAGATAAACAAGAAGGTCAGGAAAAGAGGCCGTCTTCCACGTCTTGCGGGGAAAAGCCACAGGGAAAATTACACGGCGCGTTACTCTGCTGGGCCTTACGAAAACAAAAAACCCCGACCAGACGTGGAACACGATCCGGCCCGACTGGGGAGCGCGCGGAGGAAATGACGCATCCGCAGGCACACGCTCTCTGAGGGGGGGCAAAGGTCAAGTTCAGGGAGGATTCCGAAGAAAGCCTGATTATGGCTGAGATCACGGCCACAGAACTCCATTTTGTCTTCAGTTATCCCTTTTCAAATCACTCTTGGGAGCAAATTACGTGAACAGGATGTTTATATTTTTTTAAGAAATGAAATAGATTTAGTTACTAAATTTGATTCATGCCTCAAATACAGTGTCAATATCAGGCCTGGAAGTTAAAATAAAACAGTCCTGAATGTCCCATTTTCTCCTTTTTGTCTACCACTTGTATTGATTTGTAGAGCAGTGTTTATGCACAAGTGTGTGTGAGTGTGGTTGCTGGGTGATGTTTGGGACTCACAAGCCTTCCCGGAAGCCGTCGATGAGGGCCTGGAAGAGGGGCTTGTTGTGGGGGATGGTCTGCAGGATGTTCCCGTCCGCCGTGACGTAGCCAATGGCCCACTGGCCCAGCCGCGTGCAGCTCAGACGAAAGATGTAGCTGCAGATCACACACACAGGCAGACACACAGAGAGAGACGGAGGGAGAGAGAGAGAGACAAAGAGAGAGAGAGAGAGACAAAGAGAGAGAAAATCATTTAATTATTTCCTGTAAGAAGTCACGACACATTACAGTCCCCCCTCCCATTTAGCAGTTTTCCCCGTATTACAGTGAGAGAGAGATTAACAGAGGTGGGACAAAGTCATTGTTTGGCAAGTCACAAGTTAGTCTCAATTCATTGCCCTCAAGTCCCGAGTCAAGTCCCGAGTCAAGACAGGCAAGTCCCGAGTCAAGTCCAAGTCAAAGGCCAACAAGTCTCAAGTCAAGTCCCAAGTCCTACGGTCTGACTTTCGAGTCCTTTCGAGTCTTTTTAAAAATCGAGTGAAACAGGTATTTTGTCAATTGAATTTATGTGTGCTGGAGAGATTGAGATGCAAATCTGTCTAGCAGAAATGTCAAATGGTATCTCTCACATTCTCAATGAAATATAGGCCCTATGTGTTAAAATATGTGTTCAATTTGCTAAGAAACCACTGATAGGCCTACACAAGCTGAAATAGTTTTATAACGTGTGACCATGTTTATTACATTACAAAAATGTAGGCAAAACTGTATTGCCATAAGGGGGGTACAGATAACTCACAGCAGTGGCAATCCTAGTCTCTGCTGAAACCTCCAGTCCACACACACAGAAAATGGTGTGTCTTGTGTCTATTTCATATTTTGAATTCATAAACTTGACATATTTTGTTGACAATTTATAGTATTTTAGGATCTGCATAATTACGTATAGCTAAAAATATTCAGTAATTTGAATACGTCATATTGATTACACTTGTCTTTAATGATATTACAGGGTGGTGTGTAGGTCTAATTGAGTGCCTGTCACTTTAAGAAGTATGTGAACGTAATTAGGTTTCATTCGGTTAGAAAAATAGTCAGGCATAGTTCAAGGATATATGTTTTCATTAAATAAAATGAATGTTCAAAAAACTGACAAGGTAAAGAAAATATTTCTGATGTCATAGAAAATATCTTGCAATGTTAAGTTCTATGATTTAGGTAGGTTACCGTGGCATGGCATTGTTGTCCCGTTCACTTTTTCCTTGGTCATGTTTAATTGGGTGGGTGCTTAACTTACTCTACCATGACATGGAGTTTGATACGTATCCAATGAGTAACAACCAGTGCTCAAAATAAAACGTTATGGTAGCCTATTCTCCTCCTGATAATGTTAGTGGAATGGATTTAATGTGAATGTAGGCTACACAAAAAGACGCAGCGCACGTTTCAAAAATGATACAGCGCACGTTTGAGGTGAAAATGTTTCACCTTTTAAAAGCCTAATCCTAATCGTGGTTAAATCCATCAATTAGACAACAGAATCAGTAGGGTAGGCTACCAGTTTGGTTTCATAGTAGCCTACCAGGCATAATGTCAAAAGCAGGCTAGGATGAAGCTGGGAGGAATTTAACAAGTTCTACACAGTCATTCGTTTCTTGTTGGTCTCCATGTGATTTTTGTAGGCAAACGAAGTAACGAAATAATCTTAGGTATCATTTTGCTTGGGCATTCACGTTCGTTGTCTGGCCCTGCGTGTTGTCTAGCTTGTTCCGCGTGGTTGGCCGCTGTCGAATCAAAACAATCTACAGTAAGTGATTTGATTGGATTTTGTGCCGAATACGCGCACACGCACAGGCGCACACACATAGATAGATCAGCCCGTGTCTACATTTTATCTTTTTGTCTTTCGTTTTTTTTTATGGGAAGTAGCAAGTCTTTACAAGTCAATAGGCGCAAGTCCAAGTGAAAGTCCGAGTCATTGATGTTAAAGTCCAAGTCGAGTTGCAAGTCTTTTTATATTTTGTCAAGTCGAGTCTAAAGTCATCAAATTCATGACTCGAGTCTGACTCGAGTCCAAGTCACATGACTCGAGTCCACACCTCTGGAGATTAATTTCATTATTTTCTGTAGGAAGTCATGATACATTAAAGAGTCCCCCTCCCATTTTGAGAGAGAGAGAGAGAAACACACACACACGCACACTTATTTGCATGCACAAACAAACATGGTGCAGAGCCTGATATAGAACAGCAGAGCCCAATTTAACTTCCCAAAGAAGCTTCCTCTCAAGCTGCATGCTACTTTGCATATATCCAAATAAGGACACATCAGACCATTTAACACTCACGACAAGACCTGAGACATTAGGAAGTATATCTGTCTGTCTCTCTGTCTGTCTGTCTGTCTGTCTCTCTGTCTGTCCCTCTGTCTGTCTTTCTGTCTCCTTAGTAGCGAGCTCAAGAGTAGTTCGTCATGGAAGTGACATCAGCGCGGTTCCACAATCACTCCATTGAGGGGCGGTACCAGCCCGTCCTGAGACAGACTTAGGGGCACGCCACCACGTGCACTGCTAAATAGCAGCAGTGTGTGTGTGTGTGTGTGTGTGTGTGTGTGTGTGTGTGTGTGTGTGTGTTGTGCCTTTGCAATTCACCATGAAGGCAATGGTATAGAGAGAGAGTGAGGGGAAGGAAAATAAAGAAAGAAAAAAAAAGAAAGAAAGAGATATTTTCCCAAGAGGTGGATTGATTGAGCTGATTAACATTGAGAGAGAGAGAGAGAGCAAAAAGAGCTGCTTGAATACGGAGAACAATGACAGGGGGAAAAAAAGAGCGAAAGCAGAAAAAGACGATAACAAGTGTGATAAAGAGGGTGCACAAGGGAAAAGTGAGAGTGAGAGAGAGAGAGAGAGAGAAAGCTGTGCAAGTGTTAAACGTGTACATGTGTGATTGAGACAGAAATTGGTTGTGAGAGTGAGAAAATTGAGAGCGTGTGTGTGTGTGCGTGTGTGTTTGAGTGAGAGAGAAACATTCCAACAGTTGATAAGGAGGCATTAGATTTGGCAAAGACAAGCTCAAGGGTCAGGTTATTGAGGGGGATTTGTGCGTGTTCAGGAAGCAGTTGCTCAAGACTGAATAAACAAACACGCTAAATAAATACAGGTCACACACTGAAAAGTGCAGACACCGAGTGATGTTATGATAACCTTCATGAGAAAAACTGTGGTTCAGATAGCAATATGCCCCAGCACATACTGTAAGTGCATACGAGAATCAGTGCTGTTGCCATGGACCTCTGTTTTAAATACATGTGACTGGGCGTTTTGGTAAGCATCGCATTATGTAGTACTCAACATGTGTTGTCAATTAATTAGCATGATGCTAACATGCAGTTTCTGTATTCTGGGTTTGATGCTAGCTAATGTACTGTACAATGCATTTTGAATATATTAACATGAATTAGATGTATTCTAAGTATGCAATTGATGCATCATTCACATCCTGAAATTTCACCCGAAAGCCGAATATCCCTGACGTGTTTTGTGACTACTGTATGTATCTTGAGTGAGCTAGCCTCGAATGCATTGTTAGAGTGAGGTATAACAGGACATGAACTGTGTGGGTGGTACAGTGTGCAAGTCCTCTCTCCTACCTGCCAGGCTTGTGGATGAACTTCTGGAGGCGAGCCTTGACCTCGTCATAGGTCAGGAAGGCCATGTATCCCGGATGGGTCACCGCCAGGCTGTTCCAGTTCCGCAGTAGGGATGACCACGGCTGCAGGGTGAACACACACAGACAATGAGAAACTTCATTTACCTATTTTAAAAATAGTTATTATAAGTTTCATTTGTTTTCACTCCACCCCAAACAGATATCGTATCTGTTTGTTTTTGTCATATGTCAGCTCTGACTACACTGCTTATTTGAGTCATGCCAATAAAGCTCCTTTAAATTGAATTGAATTGAATTGAATTGAGAGAGAGAGAGAGAGAAAGAGAGATAAAAGATCAAGGACATGTTGTCTCCTCCCCTTTATGTGTGTTAAGCTGTGTGTGATTGACATGCATGTGTATGTGCATGGTGGACTGTAGAAACTGAATTGCCCTGCGGGGATCAATAAAGTCTCCTATCCGTATCCGTATCTGTATTCTCCTCTCACCTGTCAGAGGAGCTGAAAAGCCCACCGGTGTATTACCGCACCAGCTAATTACCTCAAAGACAATTCTGTTGCCACCTTCACCCCCCCACCCCCACCCCCACCACACCCACACCCACACACACACACACAAAGTGATGAAGGAGCTATAAAGTCTTGAGAGGACGAGGCGAGGACACGGGGCAGTTGATGTGGGGGGACAAATCACAGTGATGGATCGTACACTAAAGGGGATAGGCCATAGACATATATATATATATATCTATGGGATAGGCTACACGCCACAAAGCAGTCGGAGAGGAGCAGTCCGAGCGAGCACCACTGGGCCTCAGGGACGAGCTGGAGTGGACAACGGGACACAGAGGGGGCGGACAGCAGCACGGAGCAAGCGTGCCACCCTGTATGATCAGAGTGAGACAAAAAAGCACAACCTGAGCGTTGCTCCTTCCGTTATAGCACAGTTGGGCTATCATTGTGTGTGTGTGTGTGTGTGTGTGTGTGTGTGTGTGTGTGTGTGTGTGTGTGTGTGTGTGTGTGTGTGTGTGTGCACGCATCACTGTGACCTGCTAGGCTTCCCCTGGTTGTTGGCCAGTTAGGTCACCCTCATGTGTGGTATCCTGTTTAATCAAAATGGGACAAAAATGGCACGAATGCGTGAGTGAGTGAGTATTCGTGTGTGTGTGTGTGTGTGTGTGTGTGTGTGTGTGTGTGTGTGTGTCCTGTGACCTGTTAGGCTTCTGCTGGTTGTTGGCCAGTTGGGTCACCTTCATGTGATTAAAAAAGGGCACCATAGTGCACGTGAAATAACGAGAAAAAAAGACATTTTGTGTCAATGAGCTGGTGTCAGCTGCGGTCGAAAGAAAATGGCACAACGAGGTCATCTTCCTTCTATGTAATCCGTTTTGTTTTACGACCTTGAGAATGCACACAATGTGCTTTATACACTAAATGTCAAAACCGCTTCCACTTCCTCCATTTCGAAAGAAAAAAAAACAAAAAAAAGAAGAAAGAATAGTGCAGCTTCTTCCCATTTTCTTTGAAGTTTAGCAAAGGCAACTTCATCGTCCAGACGACAAGTGAATCAACAAAAACACGGTCATCAGGGGTCACTGCTGACTTTCATGGTAGCTTGAGAGCATGTCAAATTTGATTCACTACAAGTGTAGGATAAAACAACCAAAAACAAACTCTTAAATTTAGGAAACATGCTTCTGTAATACTAAAAAATGCCATCCTAAATTGAGATAAGATAGGATTTCAGACTTCGAGAGTCTCTGAATCGAGGCCCCTGTACTATAAAGTAGCCAAAATAGCAACTCTAAACAGATCCCCTCTCCTCAATCACAATGAAGACTCTTCCATAAATTACAGATAATGTACTCACTGGAATTAAAAAACGATTTGGTCACTAAATACTCTGATTTCAGCTTCTTCAATCTGAATATTTTCTTGACTGTCAGCACACTGAATATCTACTGTATAGGGCGTGGACAAAACAATAATTTGAGGTTAGCAAGGCAAACACCGATCACCTTTTTTCACAATACTCAGATGTGTTGTGACTAAATATCTATTTAATTAATCGAGTAAGTAAAACGACTTTCTCACGTGGCTGTGTCTGTCTGAACCACACTGTGAACCCGGCCTTGTTATTAGAGCGGTGAAATCCCCGGGCGGAGAAAAAAAAAACCCAACCTCTCCCTTGCCTCTCACACACAGTCACACGCGTCACTCAGTAAAGGAGAAGTCACGCATCGCCAGAAGTGGAGTCACCTCTGTCGCTAAACTTCGCGAAAGCAGTGAAAGCATGTACACACACACACACACACACACACACACACACACACACACACACACACACACACACACACACACACACACACACACACACACACACACACACACACACACACACACACACACACACACACACACACACACACACACACACACACACACACACACACACACACACACACACACACACACACACACACACACACACACACACACACACACACACACACACACACACACACACACACACACACACACACACACACACACGATTAAGCACTGCTCTTTCAACACTTCAGACAAGTTTATAGTTTCCATTCCCTGCCTTCATCTGCAACGCTATGAGCTTCAGACATCTTCAAGCCCACAATCTATTCTCTCTAGCGGTTTCTCCATCTCCTGTATATCTGTGACGAGCCAGAATCACTATCGGCCACGCTCCTACGAGTACTCAGAATACATGCTGTAGTTCTGTGACAGGCCCTCAACGCCCCATCATTCAGATAAACTGATATATAAAGGAGATGGTTGCAAGAGCTCTGTGCATAACGGCATGCCGAAATACCCTCTGTGTACTAAGAGTGGGTCTTAAATTAAAGTTCCCGATAAGATCATGGAAACATGGGGAGGGAGGTCTATACGATGAAGGAAGTCATTTCCCGTATAATGGCCTCATTGGGTATAAACCGCAAGTCAGCATTATGCAAATTAAGAAAGATCGTGCTGATTTCAGAAAGGAAATCTAAGAAAATAAATGCATACCTGTGTTTAGCCTGCCTCTATGCAGAAATCTCACAGCTGAAGAAGTCGTGCAAAATCAATGTATAAACCACGGGTGATAGGCAGAAAATTATGGTATGTGTAGAAGTGTGTGTGTGTGTGTTCATGTTCATGTTCATGTGTATGTGTGTCTTCTGTGACCAGCTAGCTTTCTGCTGGTCATCTGCCAGTCGGGTCACTCTCATGAAGATTTGACCCCCACAGTGAGCACGAGTCTTTATCAAAGTGTGTGTGTGTGTGTGTGTGTGTGTGCTTGCAAACCCTAGTGTAAACACTGGAGCTATTTCAAGCCGTTCTCCCCAAAAAGCTCCTCCTCCTGTCGTCCCCATCCAAATCCCAAGCCAGACCAAGCTCATCTTTCTACACTAAAAGCTGCTCTCTCAATCGCTGGGGGAAACATGCTAATTTTATACTTTATTTATTTCTGTACATGTATACAACCAATGGTTAATTTATTTCATGACAAATCAAAATAATGCATGTGTGTGCCTGTCTGTCTGCCTGCCTGCTTATGCTAAAGGTAAACATACTATTATATTTTTTTTCAATCTTTTTTAAATCTATATTGTGTTTACTTTGGCGGCAACACTATTTTTCATTTCCCCCCTGCATGGTCATGCTGAAAAAGCTCATTGAATTGATTGGCACGGAGAGCTGCTGGGCATCACTCACTGGTCTCCATGTCTGCACACACCATGCCAGCATTCACGTGGGCTCTGCCCGAGCTGCCAATGCCAATGCCTATGCCACTGCTCTCTCACGCACGCACGCACGCTCGCCGGGAGACTGTTGATGTTGGCAGTTGCGCTTCTCTGCGTCGCAATGCATCAAGTGCACGTCAACATCAAAGCACAAGTTGACAAACACACACACACACACACAACAAGAACAGGCCAAGACGCACTCATCTCTTTTCACATACTGGAGCGTTGCTCCTTCCGTTACAGCACAGTTGGGCTATGATTGTATTTGTGTGTGTGTGCATGTGTGTGTGCGAAAGAGAGCGATTGAGAGAGAGAGAGAGAGAGAGAGAGAGAAAGAGAGTGCAAGGAAGACAGAGAGAGAGAGAAAGAGGAAGAGAGAAAGTGAGTGAGTGAGTGAGTGAGTGAGTGACCGAGAGTGTGTGTGTGTGTGTGTGTGTGTGTGTGTGTGTGTGTGTGTGTGTGTGTGTGTGTGTGGCAGAGAGAGGGTCGTTAAAGACAAGTAATGCTAGTATTAGCCTCTCTTGGCAGGAAAGTCAAAACGAGCACCTGCTGTAATGACTGCGTCAAGCTCTCAGGCTAATGATGCCGACCCATGCTGCCAATTGTGCATCCCTTTAGTGTGACTTCTGCTGTCCAAGATAGAGGCATGTGAGACTGAGTGTGTGTGTGTGTCGGGGGTTTTACAAAAGTGGACAATGTGAATTTTGCACAAGCAGCCCTGCTAATGATTCAAGAGCAGAGTTTCTGTCTCAGCATCACTGAAGTCCACATAATAAAGATGAACTAAAGTTGATCCTCCAAAGTAAGGTTCAACACAAAAGCTTAAAACATAAATAAATAAATAAAAAAGCGGACAGCGCATCAGGTATGCAGGCTGGCACGAGAAATAAAATGAATCCGCTCAGCGTGGGGCAGATTTGGTCCCGGAGACTTGAAATAGCAGCAGGAGGAAATGACCTGTCAGATGGCGGCGAGCCGAGTCTTTTTAATCAGCTGCAGAGAACAGCGTGGAACTGACACACCAGCTTCTCTAACAGCCAGCTAGCGGGAAGAGAGAGAAAAAAGAAAAAAATATATAATAATAATAATAAAAAAAAAAGACCCCGAGTTCTGAAACAGGAAGACAGGAAGTAGACGGGACTGAAAACTACGGCCGCTGGTATCTGCCGGGAAGCGAGCGGGGTTTCAGCGCGGGGCCACATCAAAGGCCTCTGCTCCAGAGCCTGCCACGCCCCTGTTTCATACCCAACCGACGACAGACGGGAGACAGGAACAAGAGGAAGAGACCACTCGGCCCCTCGAAAAACCCAATTTCGTTTCTGCCACGTGACGATCTGACTGGCGGACAGCAAGGTAGCCTCAGGCTCCCATTCGGCCTCCTTTAAATAGCCTTGTGAAGCCCTGTGCAAGGCCTTTTAGAGGAGGAATACTTCACTGACCGAAAGGAGGACTGGAACGGCTTGGAAGGGCTATAAATATTCACTAGCAATTACTATGATCTTGAACTTCAATAAAAAATAATGCCTTGAGGGGGGATTTTAAATACAGAGAGGTGCAAGAGCTGACCTTCGTGTAAAAACACGGAAAAACATTCGTAATTGTATCTTGCTCCTTTTGGAATTATTTCCAAGTAAAATACGGACTATAATTACAATTGATTGTAAGAATCGCAGGCACCATTTTCTGTGTGATACGGTGAGAGTGGGACTTTTTATGATATGAAGTACTGGCCTCTTCAGTATATTGTGACGATGATAAGGGCACGGTGAGGGGGTGCTCACCTGGAAGAGCCTGGTGAAGATGTCGAACTCGAAGACGGAGATGTAGTCGTTGCACGTGAGGTCGATGGTGGACTTGAGGGCCATGGCCTCCAGGCCTGAACT
This sequence comes from Sardina pilchardus, assembly GCF_963854185.1. Taxonomy (NCBI): domain Eukaryota; kingdom Metazoa; phylum Chordata; class Actinopteri; order Clupeiformes; family Clupeidae; genus Sardina; species Sardina pilchardus. Next base: position 20,986,937 of record NC_085012.1, read on the forward strand.
GATGGGGTGGAACTCGTGAAGGGCCTGCCGGAAACCCTTCCATGGCACGATGGTCCTACACACACACACACACACACACAAGGATATAAGGGCACACACATAAACAGACTTACAAGCGGAACACTTGTATTTGTGCATTTTTTACTTGTAGAAGTTTATTATGTCTGCGCTGCAATAATTCTAAATAGGGCAGAAGTGACCTGAGCTGGTATGACACGGTCACGATTTATATCCAGTACGGACACGCTAGACTCTTACTCTCATGTACTACAGCACATTCATGGAGCAGTGTTCAGATAACACACTTTCAAGATGGGTCTTTCACATTTAGGACATAGCAGTGGATAAGCAGTAAAGCTAGAGCATCTAGTCTAACACACACACACACACACACACACACACACACACACACACACACACACACACACACACACACACACACACACACACACACACACACACACACACACACACACACACACACACACACACACACACACACACACACACACACACACACACACACACACACACACACACACACACACACACACACACACACACACACACACACACACACACACACACACACTACTGATTTGGACTCAGCCTAGTTTAGAGTTGTGCCCCAAATTGAACTCCCCTGGGTCTACCACTCAGGAATTGGCCCCTTTTTCATAGAGCTTTAACCAATCCCCATAAACTGGTTCTCCAAAACCAATCGTGTGTGTGTGTGTGTGGTGAGATCATGCGATCTGAAACTCACTTGTCTCCGAAGGACCTCCTCCAGAACTCGGCGGCGTCGGCCTTGGTGATGCGGAAGTTGTCGCCCTGGAAGAGGCCGTTGGGAAAGATGGCCTTGAGCTCGGCCAGCATGTGACTGAAGATCAGCGACAGCTTGGTCAGGTTCCGCCTGTGGAGGTCAGAGAGAGGAAGTGCACGTTAATAACGCACATGGTCAAGGGACACAGAAACCGCACACACACAGCCCTAATAAGGACTCACACACAGAGAGAGAGAGAGAGAGAGAGAGAGAGAGAGAGCGAGCAAGTGAGAGAAAGAGAGAAAGAGAGATGAAGAGACAGAGAGAGAGAGAGACACAGAGAGAGAGAAGCAGAGAGAGAGAGAGAGCAAGTGAGAGAAAGAGAGATGAAGAGACAGAGAGAGAGAGAGAAACACAGAGAGAGAGAAGCAGAGAGAGAGAGTCCACCTGCTCCAAGTTTTATTACACCTTTACTCCTTTCATTTCTTTAGAATTTCAACAAAACACCAGAAACACAACAGCGCTAGGAAACAGCCAGCGCTGATGTAGACGGTTTAAAAGAGCGATCCGGAGATTTTTGCTCCACAGAGCCAGACTATCAGGAAAATAATGACAGGGTTATAACAGTGTGTGTGTAACCACAACGTTGATGGGTGCAGCGAGCTACATTCTTCCCTCCTAGATGAGGATGAAGAAAAGGGAGAGTTGTGGGAGAGATGAGAAGTAGAGAGCAAGCACGGGAGAGAGAAGAGGAGGAAGAAGAGGAGGATAGAGAAAAAGAGGGAATGAGAGAGAGAGAGAGAGCGAGAGAGAGAGAGACATAGAGAGACCTAGAGAGAGAGATAGAGAGAGGGAGAGAGAGAGAGAGAGTTAGCTAGCAGAGCCCGTAGGGCAGTAGCTGGGGTGGAAATAGAGACTGGAGACTGGACATGCCTGCTGCATACTTCTGATTCCACAGCCCCCTGGCACGCCAGTCACAGAGAGAGAGAGAGTGAGAGAGAGGGGGAGAGAGGGAGAGAGAGAGAGAGAGGGAGAGAGAATGAGAAGGAGTGAGAGTTGGAGAGAGAGAGAGAGAGAAAGACAGAAGCAGTTTTGGAGCTGCAGCGTAGTGAGCAGCAGGGGGAGGAAGTGGGAAAGAAAGCCATGATTTACTGGGCAGCACAGTGGGGGATTGTGCAAGAGCGCGAGTGAGCGAGCGCGCGCAGGACAGAGCAGCGCAGCGCAGGACAGAGCAGCGGCACACAGCTCAGGACTGCAGCTGCCTACCCCACTTCACCACATGACAGAGGGACACAGAGACACAGAGAGACCGAGGGAGAGAAGCTGGGTTGCCATTACAGCGCTGCGCAAAACTTAACCAATATTTTCATGTCACACAATCGAAGAAAAACAACAAAAAAAAACACAATTGGAAATGGTTGATGTGTGCAATGCGATTAAATATGGCATGATACAATGCGATTACATTTTTCATAATGCAATGCGATTAAATGACTGAATCTTCTCGCGATAGTCTTTACAGATAAATGTGACTAAGGATCTCCAAAATTCTGATACATTTTGGCAGTTTATCTTCAACTTCACCTACCAACAGGCAACGACCACGTTTAACCATTGTCCACAATTATAATAAATACTTGCCTTTTATTATTCTTTGAGGTGAAGACATTGGTGCAAGTACGCTCCAAACACACTACAAAAATGATCATTAGACAATGCCAAACGTGCCACGTTTATGTGACTCACTTGAATGAGTAAAATGTTTTTCCATTTCATTTTTGCGAAATAGTGTTATTGACACGTCTGAAAAAAAACACCTTGTAAGCATTTTCAAGTTTCTTTTCTAAATTCATCTGTTTCCGTTTCTCGTTTTTTTGTTGCACATTTTCAGAGTTAATGGAAACAGGCAAAGAGAAATATAAGGAGTAAATGAGACAGGGAGGGGGAGAGAGAGAGAGAGAGAGAGAGAGAGAGAGAGAGAGAGAGAGAGAGAGAGAGAGAGAGAGAGAGAGAGAGAGAGAGGGAGAGAGAGAGAGATCTTCCCAGGAGGCTTATTAAATACTGATCTGTTTCTGATCGAGCTGATTCACACTTGTGAGATTGATACCATCATTCAAATAGGCCACAGGCCATACACACACACACAATCCAGTGATCACACACAGGCCACAGGTCATACACACACACAATCTCCAACTTTGCGCTTACACACTCAAGTCAACAAGCCAACGGATGCCTGTTCTCGCCTCTCACTTTTTTCGAGCCGAACGTTTCTCAGAAAAACACGCCTTCGTCATCCTTCCCAGAAGGATCTCTCCAACGTCCAGAGTGCTCTCGCCGAGAGCGATAGTTAACACGTTGGCCGAAGCCGCCGAGCGCCATTACGCCTACACAGCTATGGGTGGGCCCTCCTCGTCACAGTGGTCAAAACACTGTTCGATAAGAAGGCCAGCTTCTGCTTTAGATCAAATAATGCTATGCCATTACCGCAACAAGTGCCTTTTCTATGCATTTCCATGAAAGGCTTTTTTCAACATTCTACTCCATTGATGCTTCTCCTCTATACTCATTTATTGGTGTGGGAAATGAGCGTGCGTGCCGCCCACACACTCCCGAGTCAGTGTATCCCACCCACCCACACACGAATCACTCCGGATCGGTGCATTTTCTCGGCTATGCTCATCCATGATCGGCTGATGTGGAGGGGAGTCTACTGGATGAGCAGAGCAGGGAAAATGCACTAGTGTGGGGTTGCGGGTGTGACGAGAAGGCCATTTGTATGGGACAACATGACTGCGTGTATCCAGTGTGTGTGTGTGTGTGTGTGTGTGTGTCCAGTGTGTCTCTACTGTGTGTGCGTGGAGGCAACAAGCCTTCAATGGTTCACAGCTGTGGCCATCAGAACATGTGCCTTCTGATAGGTTCATCTCTCACACTCACACACTCACACACTCACACACTCACACACTCACACACTCACACACTCACACACTCACACACTCACACACTCACACACTCACACACTCACACACACACACACACACACACACACTCACACACTCACACACACACACACACACACACACACTGTGATTGTGTGTGTGTGTGTGTGTGTGTGTGTGTGTGTGTGTGTGTGTGTGTGTGTGTGTGTGTGTGTGTGTGTGTGTGTGTGTGTGTGTGTGTGTGTGTGTGTGTGTGTGTGTGCGCGCGTGCGTGCACACGTTTTCATGCCATCTTTGAGCAGGCGAAGAGGAACTGGTGATCGTCACAAAAGGCCCTCTGTCTGAGTGTGAGAGTGCGCGAGTGTGTGTGTGCGTCTGTGTGTAGGCACAGCTCCAGCATAAGAGCTGCGGCAGCAGAAATGCTTGGATCCTCTCCTGACCACCACACACTGTGTATGTTTTTACCTTAACACACAGACACATACACACACACACACACACACACACACACACGGTATTTGGTGTGTTTACGGCCCCTGAGTAAACATCATCCCTGAACAGATCGGCTGGTGTGTGTGTGTGTGTGTGTGTGTTTGTTTAGCCTGCGAGTTGATGCAATGAGCAGACTATGAATGAGCCCCTGGGCCCAGCCCTCTCCCTCACTCGTTCTCTCTCTCTCTCTCTCTCTCTCTCTCTCTCTCTCTCTCTCTCCCTACTACAAAATCCTAGTCCCTCACTAGTTCATTTTCTCGCTCATTCACTCAACCAAAATCTCCCACCTTCACTCATTACTGCTAAATCTGGATTACTGCTTCATTCCCTCAATCTTTTTTGACTAGATCTGATCGGCTCACTCTTACTCCATAATACCACATCGTCTTCATTATTCATTCTGTCCTCCACTGTCAAATCTCACTGTCGCCGGCACTCTCTGCCTCTCCAATTCACTAAAATCTCCCTCTCATTCCGTCTGCCTCTCCAATTCACCAATCTCTCTCTCGCTCTCATTCTCTCTGCTTCTTCAATTCACTAATCTCTCTCTCTCATTCTCTCTGCTTCTTCAATTCACTAATATCTCTCTCTCTCATTCTCTCTGCCTCTCCCATTGACTAATACCAATTCTTACACTGTCTGGAATTCCCTACGACTTATTCTCTCCCTCCGTCTCTCTCCCTCTCCCTCTCTGTCAATAAGCCTGATGTCTTTGCCTGTCTCTTTTCTCTCTGTGCCTTTGTGCCGTACAGGAGGGGTGTGTGTGTGTGTGTGTGTGTATAGTGTTGGTAAAAAGGAGGGGGTTGGGGTAGCCGTCCAGCTGCACCTCGACTCAATGGACTCACTCTTCAGCTGCTTGGACGGATGGACACACACACACACACACACACACACACACCCCTGCGAGTTCTCCTTTTTCTCGTGAGGGGGCGTCACCTTGGGCCCCGGCCCCGTCGTGGACGAAGAAAAACAAGTTGGTGTGCAACTGCAGAGAGGGAGCGGGACGCTGTCCACTTCTGTTTGGTTAACCCCACTGCATTCAAGCTGACAGGGTGTGTGTACAATGGGGGGTGTGTGTGCGTGTGTGCACATACGTGGGGCTTCCTTTTATCAAACATATACACACACGTGGACCCTTTCTATACAACCGCCCCCCCACACCCCATTCCTTTGGATGACGAGCCTCTTCTTGTTGTTGCTGTGACAACAAGCAGAGCACTCGTGTGCCTCCCCCAACCCCCCACCCATGACCTTTGCCCAACAGCTGGCTATTCCCTTCCTGTTTCCTGTTTGCAGAGAATATAAAGCCAAGCTCAGGCAGCAACACAGAGACATACATATGTGACTCTGCAAAGCGAAACCAGTCGTTTCGGTAAAATTTACTAAATTAAGTTATTGTACTCACGTGAACGGCCATAAACTAAGCTTTCCAACGATATGTATATCGAGGGTATTACACAAACTATCACTAGGATAACCGCATCCAAAGTTGACATGGTTCTCCTGTCACGATATGCCAGAAGGGGAGAAATCACCTTTTTAAGCGGCGCATGGACAACGGGAATGACAGCAAATGTGTTGAATCTTCGCCGGGTTTAACAGTCAAAACTTATGTTTTTCTGTGAAATGCGTTCACGATATGAAACTGTAGACTGTATACTGTCGAATTATGCGAAAACGTGAAATTCAACATTTTAACCCGGAAGTTTGTTATTGTTGATTTTCTCAAAATAACGTTGTGCGCAAAGCGACTGATTTCGCTTTAAATGGTCACATATATACAGTCAAGAAAAGAGGGAGAAAGAAAAAGGCCATACAGACAGACAGACAGACAGACAGAGACAGACAGAGAGAGAAAGAGGTTTTCTTTCTTTTGTGATATGACTGTGTTTTTTGTAACACTAGCTTTGGCAACACTGTACTAAAACAGTCAAGCTAATAAAGCACTGGGTTTGAATTTGAGAGATACAGATAGAAAGAGAAAGAGAAAGAAATAGGAGTCATTCTATCTGTAGCCCATGGACTGCTGCTGATGCTCCACCACATCATCCAACACATATCCATATCTATGCACCATAAAACACACAGATATCTATATCAACACAGTACACCATCCAACGCATACAGATATCTATATCTATGTACCATAAAACACATAGGTATCTATATCAACACAATACACCATCCAACACATACAGATATATATAGATGCACCATAAAACACATAGATATCTATATCAACACACCATCCAACACATACAGATATCTATATTGATGCACCATGAAACACATAGATATCTATATCAACACACCATCCAACACATACAGATATAGATATATGCACCATAAAATACATATAGATATCTATATCAACACACCATCCAACACATACAGATATCTATATCGATGCACCATAAAACACATACAGCTATCTATATACCACACACCATCCAATACATAAAGGCTAGATCTAGGCTATAGATCGGTCTCATCCTAGAACTATTCTAGTGGCATGTTCATGTCCTCCACTGACACTTGCAGGGGAGCTACAGTACACCAGGCGCGTTACTGAAGCATTCCGTCCGTGACGCGTACAATCCATTTTTAGAAGATTGGTCTATTTTTCTTAGAACATATGCCCCACTGTCGCGTCTGGTGTAGCTACTTCTATTGACTACAGTGATTATTAACTGCTGCAGCATACTGTACGCGTCGTGAACCGAATGCTTCAGTTGCGCGCCTGGCCTGGTGTAGCTCCCCTGTTACTCAACTCTAGCACAGTGCCCAGTGCACTTCAGAGGAATCACAACAACTCTGTGTCCAGTATCATCTGCCGGCCCCGGCCCCAACACCACACCACACCACACCCCACCGTCCGCTTCCAACAAGCATCTCTGGCCGACAGCACCTTCCCACCCACCAGCTATGAACTTGTGCATATCTCCGTCTGTCTCTCTCTCTATCTGTCTGTCTCTCTCTCTCTCTGTCTGTCTGTCTCTCTCTCTGTCTGTCTGTCTCTCTCTCTGTCTGTCTGTCTCTCTCTCTGTCTGTCTGTCTGTCTGTCTGTCTCTCTCTCTCTCTCTCTCTGTCTCTGTCTCTCTCTGTCTCCTCAGATCACCCTCACCTTTGACCAAGTCCTCCCACACACCAGTCAGTAAGGGAATATCCTCTTTCTCCCACTCCCTCTATCTCTTTCACTACTTCTGTCTCCCTTTCTCACTCACCCCTCCCTCTTTCTTTCTTTCGACTGCTCCTCTCTCTCTCCTCTTCTCTTTTTCCCCTCCATTCACTCACTCCATCCCTCCCTCCGTGTCCCTCTCCCCCCTTATCGCGACCACTCCCTGAGGTTGTGGGGGACCCCACATGCATGACTCAGCATCCCCAGTCCGGCTAGCGGCTCCAGTCCTCCGCCTAGTGTGCTGCGGCCCCAGGCGGGTGGTGTGTGGGCTGACCCAGCATCCTCAGCACTTCCTGCCTTCCAGGCCCAGGGTCTGAGGCAGCTCGAGCGGCCTGAACCTAGCTGACGTGCGTTGCATGGACGCAAACACAAACACACGCTCACCCAGGATATCAGCATGGATGTGCGCTGCGTTTAAGCGCCACGGGAGCAGAGTCAGCCCCAGGATCTGAGGGGGCTCAAGCAGCCTGAACCTAGCTTACGCACAGCTTACTCTGACGCTGACACACACACACACACACGCACGCGCGCGCGCGTGCGCACACGCGCACACACGCACACATGCACGTACGCGCACGCACGCGCACACACACGCACACACACGCACACACACGCACACACACGCACACACACGCACACACACGCGCACACACACACACACACACGTAACCTATGGGCATCAGATTTCTGTCTACCAGTCCGTTCATACTCACTAAGAACGGATATGTGCTGTGATTTAAGGCTGCTCGATTCTGGGAAAATATCTTATTTCGGCAGATATTGTGATTGTGATTTCATTTTCGGGTTAAATATTTCAAATTTCGCATGAGAAGCACAGCACTCCTGTTAGGTGAGCTAAGCTTCACACAAGGAGGATTAAGTTACGAAATCACAGATGTGACAAGATTAGCCACTGGGACAGAGTTATGAGTGGCACGATTAATTACAGCCTTTGCGATTAGCCTATTGCATTAGTGCAAATTGTGATTTCAATTAAAAAATAAAATAATTGTGTAGCCCTGTTACGATTGAGCTCTTTGCATACAGCTATTTAGTATGGTGGTGTGCTGAGACTGCGGTTTCTTTCGTCCATTCACCATCCGGACGGTGAGCATATTGTTGTGATTAAGATTTAAGGATGCGGAAATTTACAAGGTCCATTCACGGTCGGTCATTGTGGGTTAGTGCGGCATGTGATTTTTAAACTGTAAGGATACATTCACAGTCAGTCAGTATGGACTGCTGAGATTAAGCCTAGAGAGAGAGAGAGAGAGACAGAGAGCGAGTCCAGACCATTAGATGGAAATTCTCGGTTGGCCCTTTCCTTGCAGTCATCACTTTATAAATTTAACTCGCCGGAACTGGCTTTACACCGGATCTCTGTCAGGAAACAGCAGTGACAGCAGATGTGTGTGCGTTCTCTCTCTCCCTCTCATTCATACACAAACACACACACACACACAGACACACAGCTCTCTCTCTCTCTCCCTTTGCAAACTCATGTTACACAGGGGCAGTCTGTGCCAGGAGTGCTGGAATGATGACAGTTCAGTTTCTCTGGTGCCCTACTGCCCTTTACGGGCTGCCACAGAAGCACTCCGCTCACTGTCAGCCTGTCAGCGCGCTGCGCCGAGCACAGCCTTACTTACTATGGGGCTGCACCGACATGCTAGCCATTAGCCAACACCACTTTAGCCACCTATGTGGATTTAGACCTCAAAAGCCAAAAGGCTTCCTTCCATCGTTCCTGTTTCTTTTCTTCTATCCGACACACAGACACACACACAGACACACACACACACCTTGTATCATTATGCTAGCATGATGTTTGTGCAACACATGCTACAAAACCATGGATATTCATACTGCTTCACAACAATATAAGATTAGATCAGATGGAAAAAAAAAAAAGACACTTCCTTCCTTTAAACTATATATATTTGGGGGAGGGGTAGTGAGTCAATAGTCTAGCTGTGGCCGACAACCACACTGCATTCAGGTATACTAACCACTTGTGCTGCTTTTGTGCTACTTCTACCATGTCGGAGAATATACAGTGCAGTGGAGGAAATACTTTGAGAATGTGGCAATAAAAGTAGACAGAAAAATAAGTTCAGCGTCAGCTTGCTAAAACAGGGAAGTGAGAGCCGGGTCTGCAGTGTGAGTGTGCAGTGGGGTGTGCATCGCGACACGAGTGTGAGCGTGTGTATGTGTGTGTGTGTGTGTGTGTGTGTGTGTGTGTGTGTGTGTGTGTGTGTGTGTGGAGCGAGGAGCACGAGAGCTACAGGCTTGGAGCCCAGGTTTTGAGCCTGAGCTGGCTGGAGACTGGAGAGGGCTGGCTCATATTCCCGTCACTCTTCGCCTCAAAGCTGGGTGTGCGGGGAGCATAATGGCTGCCGTGCATCACCAGGTGGGTTCCACCAAATATCATTAAGGGCTGAGCAAGATACTTCATGAGAAGCCACTTCCTGGAACCCTAATCGCAAGAGGGAGGGGAGTCAAAATCCCCCTTTATGCAGAGCTGTTCCATTGAAGTCTATGGGCATGACACACCCCTTTATGCAGAGGAAGTGATCCCCGTTTTGCGCCCATAGACATGAACTACGACGAAGTATCTTGCTCCGCCTTAAGGATCTTTGGTTCCACACACCCCTGAAGGTGACCTGACCTGACTCATGCACAAAGATGTGAAAATCTACCCTTTCTTCCAAGTTCCTGCAGCAGAAACAGCACTACATGTGGTGGTTAGTGAGGTTTCCCCCTTCACTGTAAAGCGGTTTTGGGCGCCTTCAAAAAGAGCTGCATAAATGCAATGTGGTGTTGCTGTTGCTGAAATGCTGACCGTCTAATTGTGAAGCATATCTCTGAGAACTGGCAAAGTCTGAGCAACATTGTATCTTTGAGAAGCCAAGGACACCACTGATCCTAAAGCAACATAACCAACCACCGAACACTGCCTCTAGACATAATTTATGTGGTCAGACAACGGTTTCTTCCATTCAATTCAGTGACTGGGCAATGCCTTGGTACAGTAAGTGATCCGTTAAACTGATGTGGCCTCGTTGGTTGAACACTAACTAGGTCAGTATCAAAAACAAAATCTTTGACCCGTTGTGCACAGAAGCATAACGGCATGATTTCCATGTCACGTCCAGTCTTTTGACTGACACTCCTGATGTCGAATGAGAATAGAACCGACAGATTCTCGTAACTTCTGTGCTTGTGTTAAGAGTCTAGCCCTTAGGTGAACTGCGTTGTGGAATAGTAGTGGTTCGTAAGTCAGCAAAAGCTGCGGGGTAAGTGTGAGGTACGAGCTATGAGTTCGGAGGTTTTTGGAGGTTTCTGCCAGAGAAACCGGTTGTGGACATGATAAAAATTCAACTACCTCCACTGCACAGCAAAAACAGCAGCTCAACAATGATCCAGGTTGGCAAGTTGTATACAAAACAGCAAGGCAGCAGAAGGCCACCATAATCCTGCAGCACAAAAACAGCTGCAGAGGCTCAGTAAGTAAGCCACTGGTCAGACCTATCAGTGGTGGGGCCCTAGCACTGGTGGACGCCAATAACTATATGTGTGTGTGTGTGTGTCTTCTTTGACGACATGTAGCACTGGCCAAGCACCAGCATAACTAGGGGTGAGCGCAGGTTAGCAGCACTAGGGCTAGGTGAGCACTAACCTGCAGAGGCAGAGAAGGACAGCATTAACAGTTTTGCACTTTTGGGGGGTGTGTGTGTGTGTGTGTGTGTGTGTGTGTGTGTGTGTGTGTGTGTATACATATGTGTGTGCGTGTTCTGAAGAGGACACTGTTGCTGTGCAGGTTTGCATAGGTGTTAAGTATGTGAACAAAAAGACTGCCGTCTCTATCTACCTCCCTCTCCAAAAGATGTGCAAAGGTGAAGACACCAATGATGATAACTGATGACTGGCTGCTGATATTGAAGCTATCCAGGTGTTGTCAGAATCTGTGTTACGATTCTAAAGAAATCATTGAATTCACATGAACTGCAATCTTAAACAGAATAGCCTTTATAGTCGTCACTATGTAATTATCCCAATTCATATGATAACTTTGTGTTATAGAATTAAATGTGACTACTAAATGAAGTGCAGTCACCACACCAGTGGCATCTTTCCCTATAAGATATGAGTGTTTAAAGAATGGGTGATTCACTGCAATTTGCGGTTATCATTACGTTTAATCATTGACAGAGGATTCAGCTACTATTGGTCTTTACCGTTACTGGGTCATAAAAAAAATACTTTTACTTTCAAAATGTTATCACATACATCAGAAGTCTCCACAATATCAAAGGCCCCCCCCCATAAGGCCTATGTATTCACACTGAATATTCTTTTAACCTAGAATTTGGTGGCATTGTCTTTTAATCTTAAATTGATTAATACCTCCAATTTGAAAGAAATCCTTATTAAATTCATGATGAATGCATAGAGACTACAATGGCGAACATCTTATTGAATGATTACCAGACCCTACCATTACCATACAATCCTACGGTTATGTAGAATTGGTAGGCTAACAGTAAAGACAGCTATTCTATTTTAGCACACTGACCACTTAGCTTAATGGCAGACGTCAGCTCGTGAAATGGTGGTGGAAACAATATGTATCTTTACCGCAAGAGACTTGTTATTTGCACCTTTTTTAAAATAACCCCTGCGAGTGAGTGAGTGTGTGTGTGTGTGTGTATGTATGTGTGCGTGTGTGTGTGTGTGTGTTTGTGTGCGTGTGCGTATGTGTGTGTTGGAGCATTTTGTAAGTGAGAATGATGTAGATAAATCGGTAGCAGGGCTGTGCAAGACCACTATGGTAATGAAGGCCGTGATGCTGATGCACTGGACGGTGTAATGCAAGCTCAAATGGAAACCTCTGTAATGGTCAGTGCATTTCCATTCATAGGGCGCGCACGCACACACACATATACACACACACAGCGAGCTCATGTCCTCTATGGCCAGAACAAATAAATAAATGAACTGAAATGAAATGAGGTCAGGATGACCATTTCAACAGAGCTCAACTGCGTCTCAAACTGATTATCCCTTTCGTGCAGACCACAGAGACGTGCAGGCCTGTCTGGACCCATAAGTGCATATTTTCCACAACATTTTCAGTACTGCTGGACGAATACCTTACACGCCGTCTGAATACACAGCTTACTTTGGGGCGACCAAGCAGTGTATCTAGCTACGTCAACATAAGTCAAAGCCAATTTGTCACAGGCCGAAGACTGCATGGCCGCACACACATCTGTAATAAGCCATGTCTGCGTCATAATCCTGAGCATCAGGCCCAATGACATACATCTCATCACTCACTGCATTTCCATATGGGCTCACACGCACACATACACACTTTTGCTCACGTACACTCATACACCAACATGCATTCATATATAATACACACACACTAACACACGCACAACATACTCATACACAAGCATTCATTCATTCATATAGACTCATGCATGTTAATACACAGACATGCAAAAGCAATAACACACACACACACTTGTGCTAACATACTCATACACAAGCATTCATTCATTCATATAGACTCATGCATGTTAACACACAGACATGCAAAAGCAATAACACACACACACACACACACACAGACACACACACACACACTTTTCCCAGTGCAGATAAGACGGGCAGATAGGCAAATGTAACGGTCGTGCTGCCTGCGTGGGGGAATGCAGCAGGACCCGGCTGTGGTGTGCACTGCCACTGGGCAGCACCAACAGGGACTGCGAAGTCAGCCTGGCCCCTAGGCAGCCAAATTTAGCATCTGGCACAATGGGCTCAGTGCAAATAGGGAAGAGTCGGGGCAGAAGGGGCAGAAGAATGCGGCCGGACGGACGGTCGGTCGGTCGGTCGGTCACTCGGCCGACGGAGCAGAGTCGAGCGGCGGGGGCTAGCATGACTCTGCTAAAAGCAGGCGCGGAGAAGAGTGTGTGCGCGCGCACGTACGTGCGAGCTAGCGAGCTGCAACAGGACACCACTTCAAACGGGAAGTGATCAACATCTCACGATCATGGCAACATTTAGAACATCCAGAGCATCGACGTCCTCAGCTTCTCCTTGTTGGCCAGCATCAGAACAATCTCGCTCACACACACACACACACACACACAAATCAGCGCACCAACTTGGTAGATATTTTCAACCAACACACACATTCACACAGGACACACACGCATTCAATCACACGCATGAACAGCGAGCTCACCACTTCAAACGGGAAGTGATCAACATCTCACAACCACGGCAACATTCAGAACATTAACGTCTTCGGCTACACCGTGTTGGCCAGCATTAGAACAATCTCTCTCTCAAACACACTATCCAGAGCACATCAGTGCATCGACTTAGTAGATATTTTCAACACACACACACACACACACACACACACACTTCAGAGCACATCAGCGCACCGGCTTGGTAGATATTTTAAACACACACACACACACACACACCTTGCAAGACAAGAGGTCCGTTATCAGCACTTAACCTCAACCAGACAGTTCAGCAAAACGGTCAAGCAAGGATGGGTAACTGCCTGGACTCATATCAATCTGTTGCATGGCCACAACTTTGAATGAACAAATGGAGGGGGCAAGTAGCTCAGATGATCATCTCGCCTATAGTTCAATAAACAACCAGTTTTGGCATCCAATAGAGGGGACCTGTAGAACCTTACGGTTATGGTTATGCTACTTGCAGACGCCTTTGTCCAAAAACAATACAATAATTTAAAAAAATAAATGGGTCACTTCCACAAGCAACCTGAAAGTCTATGTGGTGCTGCTAATAGGCAACGTTTCATCTCCTCTCCTTTAACGTGATGACAACCAAGTCCCCCCCCCCCCCCCCACACCTTCACCCCACACCTTCACCCCACAGGCATCATAGGCATTTGCGTTTTTGGCTGGCAAGCCGTGGCCACCAGTGCTAAATCTCCCTGCAGGCTAGTAGAAGCCAGCTACGGGGACAACTTCCTAGACGGGGGGGGGGGATTATCTGTGCACACCATCTAAATTTGTCTTTAGTCAGTCAGAGAGTCGTTTTACAATTCAATCGGGCCTCGAGCCCGAGACTTAACTTAATTCCCCAGTAACGGAAAAGGACCTGTTAGGTGCTGCACCGCGGGCCTATTTTGGGCCAATGTTAAACAAACAGAAACTGCTAACTGTGCTGCACTGCGGTGCGGTGGGGTGCAAGTCCAGCAAGAGTGTCTCGAGCCTCGCAGCTACACTCATTTAGCTGTCAAAACAACTCCGACTGGTCTGCGTCTGTGAGAATCAGGAACAGGAAGTGCGTTTGCAGGAAGTGAGGCGCGCCAGTGCGGTGGACTGTGGGGTAACTCTGTGTAGACGCGCTCGCGTTGCTGGGAGGCTTACGGCTGGTAACCTCTCCTCTCTCTCGCCCACTCGTCACCAGCATCTCGTGAAGCCACAGACTTCTACATCCTCCACAACGCTGCCCCGCTTGACAAAGACACGACAAAGCTTAACTGACAGAGGGCATTAAGCACACCCAAATGTGCCGCCCGCCCACCGGCCCCACACTTAGGATTATGACTAACCAAATGTGATTTATATAGCTTTGGCCATTTGAATATTTCTATTTAAATGTGTCATGGGCAAAACGACGTGCCACATCCTCGTTCGTCTGGCTCGGAGCTGCCCCGGTATTTGCATCGAGCGCTATAGTGGGTGAAGATACTGAGCAGGTTAAACATCCTGACGGAACAGCTGGTGCAGACACGATGTGTCGTGTTGATCTGATATCTGCGTGCTGAACAGGAACCTGGTGAGGCAGCAGTGCTCGGTGGTGTGACACGGGGCTCAGCTACATGACATTTGCATCCTCGGTGTGCGCAGCATAAAGGGCTGCCGTATATAGATGCCTGGCTTTCGGTCGGCGCAAACTACACCTGAACTTTACCTGATCTTTAATCTGGCGCAAAAGGCAATACGAGAACGGGTCACATCACATGTACAGTCATTTCCCGCATATAAGCCACATTGTGTATAAGCCGCAGGACAGTGTTTTATGCAAGTTAAAAGACACAAAACCATATTAACAGCTCCCTTGTATTAACCTCATAGCTCATTGCATACATGTATATGTATGCAAAATCAATGTATAAGCCGCGGCTAATAGTCGGGAAATTACGGGTACTGGCCTCGCCTTGCACCCCCAAATGTGTTCACATGACCAACCACGGGGTTTACTGAGCAGCTTCCTTAGAGAGGGACAGTTCTGCTTTCGACACCCACGCACAACCTGACAGAACAAACGATGCTTCTGTAGTGTACAGTAGATCATTACACTCGGACGCAGTTAGCTTCCTCTTAGCAACAGGGAGGGACAATAGCTGATAGAGAAAACGACCAACTGTTTTCAAAAGTCAGATAGACCCTACCACTAAAAGTAAGGAATGCTATAAAGGCTACAGTACAAGCAAGACCCCTACGTAATTAAGAAGTCGTTTGCAGAGAGTACTTTTAAGGTCATATTACTGTTACCTAACTTTTACGACCGTTGTTGCATTGCTTGGATGTACGAGTGTTTTCTAAACAACATGAACTACTTCAGATGTTCCACTAAAGGGAGACAGCAGCCACCACAGAGATGCAATGATGCTCCTATTCCTGTACCAGATCTAGGGCAAGTAGACAGGTGCGGCCACAAGAGTCACATGGGTACCAACCGCTGGCTTCTTAGAAGCTCCGTCTTCCACGCCGGCTCTGGCTGCTCACAGCGCTGTACGGCGCGGCGCGGCGCTGAGCAGAGCTGCACCCTACTCTCTGCCAGATCATAAGCGGACGGGGCGCGCTGCGATGGCAGAACAGGTGCTGCTGCTAGCACAGTGGGGCTGAGCCACAAGAGCTAACAGGTAAAAAAACATCAACACGCAGCTGCTACTGGTTGAGTGCAGGCGAGCTGTTGTTACCGGCAGTGTGATGCAGCTGGAAAACCTCGCTGCATAGGAGTTGCTCAACAGACAAAACACTCGCACTCGCACTAGCAACTACAAGCTACAGTGCGCATCCACCTTCAAAAATGAGATCATGCCCAGCACTACTTAGCAAATGTGCTAGCATCCAGAGCTATTTCTCAGCTAAGCTTGTGCCAAAATCTTTATAGACAGTGAGACAGTGTCCACCACTATTTAACAGCTAAGCTCGTGTTCACAGCTATTTAGCTTGGGTCCACGGAAATTGAGGAACTGTGGTAGTGTCCGGAGCTATTTGGCAACAACAGCAGTGGTCAGATCTATAAAGTTTGGCCGTTGGCAAGTTTTTTTTATACACCTAATGCGGAAACTGTGAACAGAGCACAATGACCCAGCTCCCTTGCACAATAATATAGCATTGAGTGAAAGCTAAACGACAAATGCAAATACATACAGGGTACTTTAGCCTCCTTGAGAATACTGGTGCACAGAATGTCTGCTTGTTCCGTGTTGCATGTTGTACAATAGTAATAAGCATTTAGCTCATAGCTCTTGGGCTCACCTGGGCTGTGAATTCTCCTCGTACATGCGCTCTTTGCCTTCCTTGAAGAGGCTAATGGTCTGTTTGGTCTTCTTGGTCAGGTTCTCCATGAAGACGCGGAAGTACTCGTTGTCTCCCAGCGTCTCCATCTTGCCCTCGTAGCGGGACAGGATGGTGCGGAGGTGCTGGTAGGTATCCGGCAGAAGGTCCAGGATATACGGGGGACTATTCTTCAACGCTAACTTGGGATTCTGGCACAGTCGCACCACCTGAAGAAACACACACACACACACACACACACACACACAGAGAGAGAGAGAGAGAGAGAGAGAGCGCATTATTATTTCAGTACATCCACAACTCTAAAAACAAATGGACATTGGAGGCTGAATCAAATAGGGATTAGTTCTGGGTGAACCTGACTAAATGAAGCATGATAAAGCTTCTCTACCCGAGCCTCGTCTCCAAAATCCACTTATCACACAAACTCTTTGAATTTTGGCTTCATTTCTGCGTAAGATTATTCTGTCAAATGATTTCCACATTTTTGGTGCCCTGTCACGTCGAATGCAAGTTTTCTCTGTCAGATATAATAGCAGAGACTGTCAGAGAGAATAGGTTTGATGTCAACATCATTTTCACTCAGTGCTGACAACTCGGAAACTAGACTACATGACTGATTTCAGAGCCTGCAAACAAACTGACAAATCTATCCACCCATATGACTAATGTTCACTCTCTGCGGATCGTGATTCGGTACATGCTGGGACGGTAATGGCAGCTGGTTGAGGGGGTTTGAGAACACAACGGAGAGCTCTGTGGTTCTTCGTGTTTGTCGTTCTATTTTAAGCTGCCCAAACGCAACGAAAATGAGGCGTGAGCAGAATAGCCTACATGTCTGCTTTTCAACTTCCTGAAACACACCAAGCCAAGCACCACAGAGAATTGTCCGACAGGAACAACTCCACAAGCACACAAGACATCACTTTAAATTTACACATACAATACGTTTTCTGCCTGCAAGACAATTATCAATAGTATGACTTCAATACTATAGATTAGCATAGATTTAAAATAAATATTTCAAGAATCTTCAACAATAAACTGGTCTTTTAATTTTCTAAACTTTTCCTAAAAATTCTGTACATCAACCTATATTTTTGAACCTCCTACAGGAAATACAAGAAATAAATACCCGATTAATAATTTCCAATCCTATCATTTTTTAGTCAAACTCTTATCTAGAAATTAAAGCCTTGATCTTTAGCCTGGCTTAAAGTGGATATTTGTTCATATTTCACTAGCCCTTGAGAAAAGGTGCTGCAGTGTCTATTCTTTAGGAAGTGATAAACCAACGCTGTGGGCTGCAGCTACTCTGTGTGTGTGTGTGTGTGTGTGTGCATCTCTTGTGTTGTGAAAATCCATGAATAGCAGCACACTGAGCAAGTTTCTCTCTTGACTGGCTGTATGCGAGTGTGTGACTTAGCGCATGTCAGACATTTTGGTCATTTAGCTGACACATTTTTCCAAAGCAAGTTACAACAACCGAGGTACAATAAAGGTACAGTGCCATCGGATATTGCAGCGCAGCAATCAGTGAGGTCCAAGGATTGTAAAGATGAACAGCCTCCTCCCACAATGGCCTCCTCTCTCTGTGTGTGTGTGTGTGTGTGTGTGTGTGTGGGTGTGTACGTGTGTGTGTGTGTGTGTGTGGGTGTGTAGTAGTATGTGGGGGGCGTCATAATAAAGTCATATATAGTTGTATGCACAGCCAACACCCTTCCACTCTCCCCACAACAGCTCTCGCATGCAGCCTGCCAGACTCATGATAAGACAGTAGAGCACAGACGCTCAGGGAGTTATCAGCATGCCCACACACACACACACACACACACACACAAGTATGTGAGTGTGTGAGTGAGTGAGTGTGTGTGTATACGCACCAACGTACACACACACATGTCCCCAGAACACATAGCCTACATACGCACCAACGCAGAAACACACAAACATGATAAGATCACACTCACCAATTCTGAAATAAAGACAGTTTGCGGGAGGATGTCGGGGTTTTCTAAACTAGGCCTATATAATCTCTACATTTAACATGCAACAGACCAGACTGCACAGTGACACACAAACCCTCCTCAACACAACAGAGTGTGTGCAACAAGGAAACGGGACAACAGCCAAATGTTGGTAATAATTAAACTCTGCACTCTAGCACCGTAATTAAGTACTCAAACGATGTGGGAAGTTTGCGGGAAGTTTTTGATCAAGCCGTTCAGTTTGGTCTAAGACTAAAGAGTGTGGCTCTGTTCAAATGGTTCCTGGACTACAGAATGAGTGGTTCCGTCGAAGCCGGCTGTTTGGGCCTGGCACAAGGTTGGTTCTGACTATCTAGTCTATCTGCTGGAGCGGGGCTCTTGAGGTAGACCTGTGGTGATGACAGACACAGACACACAGACACACACAGACACACACAGACACACACAGACACACACAGACACACACGACAGCCGGCCACCATGGTTCAATCTCCTGCTGTGGTTCTTCATTCATCCGGCCTATAATTTAACTGCTATTTAAAAAGGTGGAGTAAAAATGAGTGACATCTTAACCCTTTCTGCTGTCAAACCGCCACTGCTGACTAACTGAGAGACTCAGATTGGGGTGTGGGGATGTGGAGAGAGGAAGCATAGCTGGAGATTTAACATTTGAGGCATTTTAGGAATCCCGAGAGGGAAAACCTCTATGTGCTAACTAAGCTCACCAATCTGAGTTGATGAAATAACGCGAGTCCTAAAAATGTGATCTGCCATGAAAAAAACAAAACAAAAAAATGTAATTAAAAAAAAAACCTAGACAGTGGTGTTCAAAGATACAGTACAAACACAGACAACCACCCCCCCTTCCCCCAACAACAAAAAAACATAACTCCAAGTGAAGTTAACATGCTCATCCATCTCCCTATGATAATAACTAGGCCCTATGAAGTCTGAGACATATGCAACATCTGTATTCCATGAGTGTGTTTAATTTCCATGCAAGAGCCAGAACCTGGCTCTCTGGGGAGACAGTGGTGACATCAGGGTCAGCCCAATCCTCTGCTCTGGCTGGTGGGAGCATTGCAACAGGCTTTACATGCAAAGAGCAGAGCCCCTCTCTTGTGCAAGCTCTTTTGGCGGCGCGGACATGCGTACACACACACACACACACACACACACACACACACACTCATACCCTTTCCTGCATCATGACTATATGCACATTAACACATCTAGAAGGTCGAGTAAAAAAGAGAAGTAGAACGATCTTAGCAGTTACTTCTGCTTTAACTTCGCGAAGAGGAAAAGTGTTCATATTTTGAGCCGCTGATGGGAAGGGAAGCACTGTAAAGGAAATTTGCTTATAGAGCTGATTAGGCATCACACTCTGTTTTTGAAGTCTCAGGTCAGAGATTGCAGATAAGGTGTACTGGTAAATTCGATTGGTCTTAAAAACCAGAAGGACGACAGCTGGTCCTCTTTGCTGTACATGGTGCAGTGGTGTGAATCTCACAGGAAGTGAGTTCGGCTGCATTTTTTTTTCTCTCGCTGAAGTAAGTTACTGCTCTGGCCTAGTGGCTGTCTTTCTGTCAAAAGGCCAGAGGTAATCTCAGGTATTTTTATCCGGATGACGTGTTCCATTAGGCCTACTCCAATTCACTGTTCAATTCAATACACTACTGTGCAACGTTTACAACCCAAATACAATTTGATGAGCACAATGGCAAACTTCAGCTTTCTCTGGTAGCCACCTTGCTGTAGTGTATGACCACTTACAACACAGGAAAAACACTAACTAGCTACTTCGTGTGAAATGTGAACAGTGTGAAATGTTATGCACGTCAATCTCACAGTAAGTATTTTGATCAGTTCGACACTTTGTTAGTTTAACTGACTTGTAATCAACACAGAGAACAGAAAGAGTACACAGTAGAGGTTAAGCAGGGCTTGCAAACGTCAGTGTAGTAAATAATTGTCAAACACTAGTGTGTAAGGTTACATTAAATCTGACCATCCTTAATGGGTGACTTCCTGCCAATGGATAATTACAGGTTTCTATGCAACATTCTCTGTTGGCGGTTTTAGCATTTTAATCTTCAATCACGAGTCGGACTCGGAGGCCTCGACCATTTAAATTCAATGTGCTTTTTTCCCCTCAAAGGCAGCTAACGTCAGTTAGCTAGCGAGCGAGCGAGCTGGCTAATAAGCCTGGCTAGTTTGCTAGCTACCGACAGACAAAAGCCCCAGAACTACCAAGTGAAAGCATATCGCCCCTAATGACAACTTCTCGCATCATTAAGGGAAGGGAGTTTATTGTGATTACAGTGGATACATCCCTAATGACACTGTATCGTGACTATTCAAATTAGCTAACGGGCTGAGGGTCGTCAGCTTGTCAGTCAGCTAGCTAGCAATCCAGCTAATTTTCTCCATCCTGCCATACTGCATGAATATCCCCCTGAAATGCTCACGGCACAAGGCCATTCGGCTATGCTAGCTAGGTGGAATGTGACAACTATGCTACTTAGCGATCAAGCTAACGAGGTAATAGGACCAATTCAGCTGGCCTTCAGTTTACGTTACTTCTAAGTAGCTTATTACTTCAAGTAGCCTACAAACCTTGTCCATTAGTTTCCAGCATTTCTCCACCGTTTTCTTGTCCACGGCCCCTGGTTGATGATGGGAGTGGTGGAGGTGATGGTGGGGCTGGAAAGCGTCCTTCATCATGCCAATAAGCCCCCCACCTTTCTTCAGATTTCCTGCCATATTACGGCTCCACAATAGCCGGCCAGAGCGACTGCTGAGGTAGGGGGCCTCCCTCCTCCCGCAGTCAGAGCAACAGTTCAGATCAACACCCCCCGGTGAGGACAGCGCCCGAATCAATGTCGAGCGAGGGTCCGTCGGGGGGAGAAAGGAGGTCTATCGAGGCAAGGCTCCCATTAACTCCCCGGGTTAGCCTGTATTTAGTGGCCGGCCTGACAGTAACGCCGCTTGAGGAATGCAACCAACTCACTCGAAGAAAATAAGCCACAAGACACCCTCGACGACCCAATATTTTCAACAATTTCTAGTTTCCTTAAGGGAGGTCGGTTTTCCAGCAAACGCGTACGTCTTCACCAGACAGCCCAGTATTAGCTAATTCTTTTCCTGCAGCTCTGGCCCCTCGTCTCGTCGTGTTCCTCGGACGGGAAGTTGTATGTAAGCCTGCGCGGCTGCAGAGCAGGCGACGCTAGAGAGAAGTGGAGCAAGAATAGCCACTGACGCTGGTAAACTGAAACGAATGTTTCTCTCTGCACAAACAGAACACATTTGTTAGCACAAGCAGAGGGGAAATAAGTAAATAAATAAATTAGGGGAAATAAACACCGCCTTCTATCTCCCCCTCCTGTGAACACGGCCCTTGCTCTTCCTGTTCGTCCCCTTCCGTTGCTAAGCCCGCCTCGCCCTCTCCGGTCAGAAACACCCACTCACAGCGCCCTGCCCTCCCCCATCTCCCACCACGCCCTCACGGTCCCTAAGATGCGCTACCATGGGATAAACGACAAGGACCAGCAGTCGTCCTGTCCACTTCTAGGATCAGGTTTACCAACGCAGTAAGCCTACATTCACATTAAATTGGTGCAATTCATACAATTCAAGCAGTCCTGAAATGGAAAAGCTTAAAAATTGAAAATGTTCTAGCCTAGGCCTGAACCTAATCCATCAAATATAGACCAATGACAGTTTCAAAAATTGTAGGCTATTGGCTGGATAAACTGGAGCTGTTTTTGTTAAACTGTCTGGAATGAGATCTTTCTTATTCATTGCATGTCATTGCATTTAAAAAGGCATTTCAAGAAAGATGGCCATGCCACTTTTGCCTTCTCTTGCAGGCATGCACATCATGGGTTAACAAAAGTCTTTTATTATAGGTGCAATCTAGGCTTCTTTACACCACCCTGTCCCATTCATTCAGAGCGTCCCTTGTCTCCATAACAACGTGTAGTGCTAGGCAATGATGCAAACCTTTAACAAGCAACAGTGACATGGCGCTCTCCCATTGCTGTGTACAGCTTTAGTCTCAGGCAAAATAGCCCTGTTCGAGAACTGATTGGTTGCCTCCCTACTGGTGGAGTGAGTGAGCCGACTAGCCTGCCCCCATTGTGCTGGACATTCCTCAGTTTACCAGCATGCCACCAAAAAAGAAGGGGAAAGAGAAGACGAAGAAGAAGCAGAACAATGAAGGTTTAGTTTTATATTTATTCATTTTCCTTAACCATTCCTTCACGTCTTAGCCTACTTTGTGAGCATATACTCTCTTTGCTCAATCAGTTAGGCTTTACTTGCTGCCTAGCCTACTTCTTTTCTGCCCAAATAGGCCTATATCGAACATGAAGCAAACCACAATGTATCTTTTTAGGAAATGAGTTGGAGGAGAAGTACAGGCGGAGCCTTCTGGATGTGTCTGTGCTTAAGGAACATCTTGGTAAGACATCCTCGCTGCATGCCATTGTTGGCTGTTCCATAATGCTGTGGAGATTCTCTCTCTAGATTCTCTCTCTATGCAATTAAATTGATCTGCTTCTATTGAACTTATTGACAGTACCTACAGTTACAGTAACTTCTGTGTGCTACTGTCAGTAAACTATTGTTGTCATTGCTGTTAGTGTTTTATATGTTTTTGTGCTGACGTGTTGGTGTTGTGCAGCTTTGAGGACAGATGTGGCTCTGCAGGCTCATTCCTCCAGGGAGGAGCTGAGGAGGCGACTGAGGCAGCTGGAGAGGGATCTCTCTCAGGAGAGAACGGACAAGAGGGATATCACAGCAGGTAAGAGGAAGCACACACACACACACACACACACACACACACACACACACACACACACTCACACACACACACATACACACACAACCCCCCCCACCCACACTCTAGCATCTCTAGCATGCATGTACAAGCACACACACCCTAACACACACACACACTTGCACACACATCACACAACCACACGTACACACACAACCCCCCCCCCACCCACACACGCACACACAGAGAGCTATCTCCAGCATGCATGCACAAGCACACACACACACACACACACACACTGGCTTGCACACACATCACACACATACGCACACAACTCCCCCCACACACAC
Organism: Sardina pilchardus; assembly: GCF_963854185.1. Taxonomy (NCBI): domain Eukaryota; kingdom Metazoa; phylum Chordata; class Actinopteri; order Clupeiformes; family Clupeidae; genus Sardina; species Sardina pilchardus. The sequence continues at coordinate 21,011,023 of NC_085012.1, forward strand.
GCACACACACATGCGCGACAGACACACACACACATGTGTACAACAACCACACACAACACACACACACGCGCATGCATGCGAGTGTACAGGGGAGGTGTTTGATTATTTGCATATTACAGTGGCCATGAACCTTACTTTTACATGTGCTGATGTTAACTGTCATGTTAGACACTTACTTAGAGAGAGCGAGAGAGAGAGATAGAGAGAAAGTAGAGAGATTAATAGTATTGTATACACTGTACTCTGAGACAGAGAAACACCCTTACATCACCCAGCAACATTACAGTAAAAGCCACTTGACTAAACTCTCTGAAAAGGGATAAAAACATAAAATGTTCAGTCATGCTGGTGGTTTGGCATAATTGATGATACATTTATGCATGAACCATTATGTCCCATGAATAAACCCCGCAGTAATCAGAGGGGGCTGTCGCAGGCCATTTGCACATGGAAACATTTATAGTGCAAGCAGAACGGCAGAAGTGTGTTGAAATATATCAGCGCAACACTTGACAGTGGCGTATAAAAAGGACCATCAATCATTAAAGTGCTCAGCTAAGCTATGGCTCAGCTTGCAGTTTGTCTTCATGGGTTATGATGATCTGACACGCATTCAGGAAACACCAGCTCTTTTTTGATACACCCTCTGTAGGTTGAGTTTGCCTATGAGTGAGCTGCATTTTATTCCATTATTACTATTTCTTTCCAAGTTCCTTCTCCTCAGGCGGTTTTATTTTCTAAATTATGATTTGAGATTTGATAACATATCTCTGCACGGGAAATTGGTTTTTGAAATGAAGAGCTCCTTTTTATCGTTGTCAGATCTTAACCGCCGGCACAAGATAATGCAAACGGATATGGAGGCCAAAATTAGTCAACTGGAGATCAAGGTTATCGCTCTTCAGCAGCAACTGGGTAAGATAAGCGCTATGCTATGCTAGCATCTTATCTGCTGTCAGTATGAGAGCCCATCAGACCTGGTTCAGATGTGCAGCGCATCAAGCAGAACTGAACCAAACTGTTATGTAGAATAATTGTGCTTGATGCAAGTGAATGAGTGTATGAATGAGTGAGTGAGTGAGTGAGTGTGTGTGTGTGTGTGTGAGAGAGAGAGAGTGAGTGAGCAAGTATTATAAGTCAATAAGTGTGTGTGTGTGTGTGTGTGTGTGTGTGTGTGTGTCTGTGAGTGACTTCAGTGAATGAGTAATACTTTCTGTGTCTTTTCGCTTTAGCGTCGTGTCGTGGGGAACTGCAAGACAAGAGGGAAGCTCACACAGAGATGAAGGAAGAAAAAGAGGTCATTATCAGTGACCTGCAATGCAAGCTGGACAACATGGAGGTTGAATACGAGAAGATCCTACATGTACGTGCTTAAGAGTGGCTCTGCACCAATCCTGCAGGCTTCTGACATGCCATCTCTGCTGTCCCAGGGGAAAATAATTGTGTAAAATTGTAAAAGATGCATGTTATGTTTCATTATTCACAACATGCTATACTTTTTTCAGACATAGTCAGAAAGGCAACAGGAAAAGCAGAAACAGAAATTCTATTTTCATCTAAAACCCAAGCCACCGACACATCGGTTATAAATACATGTGTAATAGATATATTTGCCAACAGATGCACTACGTTTCCACAGCTATATCAGATGCTTTGAATGAAAATGACATAATGCAATACTTGGTATTTACCTCATTGTCACTCTTCAATGTACTGGGTATTTTAGAGCTGTAAAGCATGTGCAACGTATTTTAATATCAGTTTTCAATGTGCAAGATTCCATTAAAGTCTATCAGACCGCAGTGTATATCAGACAATGATGCTGGAGGGGTAGGCCTACCCACTGCATCGAAGAGACAAAAAGCATTCTGTTCCTGCATGGTAACAGAATACCTGCAAAGTTACAGGTATGCTGAAGTGGCAAAGACAAACGCTATTCTCTCTATTACAAGTCAGCGTACCATCAAAATGAGTTTGATGGCATTATTTGTATTCTATTGCTTTAAGGAGAAATGGCATGGTGGCCATGGTCCGTGTTTTAGTGGTCGGTCGCTGGTTGAGACGGTCTCATGCTATTCTCCCCTCTGTCTTAGGGAAGCCTGGACGGTCTCCTGACTCACCTGATGGAGGTGCGGGGCTCATGGGAGGAAGAGAGTGCCCACATCCACCAGGAGTTCAAGGACATCCTCAAGGACTTTGGGCTGAATCCACTTCAGGTCTAAAAAGGCTAGATGCAGTGTTTGTAGACATGTTGTCAAAAATAGCTTTCCCTTCCCCATATTTTCATGCTGGAACATTTCAGTGTAATATTACAACTTTAGATGGTGGGCTGTTTTTGACTGACACAACAATTATTTTATAATTTCAGAAAGAAATATAATAAACACATGTTTAATTTTTGTGGAGTGATGTTTTGACTTTTTAAACACTGGTTTTCAGATAGCTCATGTTGGTTAGATTTCACTCACACAAATAAACACACACATTGTTTTCAATATATGAAACTGAGATAAGAATAACATCAAATTGCACTGAAAAGAAATAGCAACCACATACTGTATTATTACTTCAGTGGAAATTAAAACAAGATAGTTAGGTAACGTCAGTCTTAAAAAAAACACAATTTGCTATTAATAAATTGTGGAAAATTTGGATTTTAAATAGCACTTCCAGAGGGAACAGAGATGCGCACTTTTAACCACCAAGTCAATAATATTCACCCATTAATATGATTTTAATGTCTCCTCTCTCAGGTAATTAAACATTTGCCATTGGGGTTTGAGTAATTTCCCTACTTATGGCCAATTACTGTAACATGAAGTCAAAAGCCCAATGTTCCCTCCCTCTGCTTGTCGTGGGTGCCATTCCTCTCTATAACCTCTGGGAGGCACTGTTGTTCCACCCTTCTCCTTTTCGGTTGTTGGGATTTGCAGGTAATAGACCTCTGAAGTTCACCTGCAAAAAAGCTGCAATCTTTGAGATCTGGTATTTTGCTATTTGTTCTTATGGGAAAATAAAATGGAGGTTGAATGATCACACCTCTTGTGGGGGCGAAGAAGTCTGAAATGCAGACATTCTGCTCAACACACTTTTGCCCTTTGCCTTTGAGTGGCTCCTGTAATCTTCAGTACATTAAGATGGCAAACTTTGATTTTTGCTACCCCAGAGTTAACTTGCAATTCAATCTTACAGCTTCAATTAACACCCGAATCTCCTTATATGGGCAAAGATGGCAGCTTTGGTTCTTTTTTTGTGGCCGGACTTCAGATGTCTATTGGAATTCTCAGTTCACCTCTGTCCTGCACTGCACCCTTTGGAGACCAATAAACAGGAAATAGACAGATGCAGCATTACCCCATTTATTAACTAATTGTTTGTGGAAAGGCCAGTTGTTTATCTCTGATGCAGTACATTGGTGTTTGCATTCTTTTCACTCCAGCTTGTTTGCACATGTTCACTCTTCTCAAAACCAGTCGTAGACTTCAAAGACTAGATAAGTGTTAGTGCATCTCAACCGCACCCACTGGACCTTGGCCTGCTTGGGCTGCTGCTTGGAAAGTATATCAGAGGAAGGAGGCAGATAGGGCATCAATTTCTATGTTATAAAGCACTACCACACATCAAAGACAACATCTAGTTGCATCATCCTAATTCATGCATCTCTGATGCAACCTCCCATTTCTCTCTTTCCCTTTCAGTCTCCGTTTGCTGTTAAAAAAACGGATAGCTTCTCCTTCTTTCTGCCCTCCTCTTTATCTGCCCCCCCACACCACACCACCCCACCCCCACCTCTCCCTCTCTCTCAGTCCTGTATCACTACGGTTGTTTTACTGTAGATGCATTTTTGTGGCCTCCTCTTGTGCTCAGTCAGGTTGCTGGGCGATCGAAGTCTGCCCATCTGAGTGGCATCGATCAGGGCAGGATGGCAAAGGAGAGGAGACAAACAGAGCCGCTGCTGCTGCTGTTGCCGCTTTGACTGTGTCAACAACGCCAAGATGTCTCATCTGATAGACTGACTCAAACCACACAGAGGATAAACAACAATGGACACGAGTCCCTTGGTGGACACCTGAAAAAAGCACAGAGCGGTAACAACACCACCAGCAACAACAAAACAGGCCTCAGCGGACAACCAGGTGCCAAATATCAATACAGCCTCTGCTGTCACTGTCAGATATATGTCTCTATCAACACTAGGCTTATATTTTGCTTGGTAGGGTTTCTGGTACACTGTAAAAAATGGCTGTGAAATTCACAGTTATTTACAGGAAATTTCACAGTAGCACTACTGTATATGCTTTTTACAGTAGAATGTTGTAAAATTTACAGTAACGCCCCTACAATTACAGTAGTCCAAGTGTTACTGTAGACATTACAGTAGTCAAAGCACTACTGTAAAACAAACACAGTATAGCCACTATAGTACTGTAAATAGTAAAGTAAACTACTGTATTTTTTCTTTTCAACAATTGGCCAGTAAGTTACTGTAAATACTACTGAAATCACAGTATTTAATTGGTTTTCATTTTACAGTGAATGCATAAAATACTGTAAATGGAAATGCGGTACCTTTACTGTAAAAAGTATTCACAGTAACTTGCTGGCAACAATTGGGCAGTAAGTTACTGTAAAACTACTGAAATCACAGTATTTAATTGGTTTTCATTTCACAGTGAATACATAAAATACTGTAAATGGAAATGCGGTACCTTTACTGTAAAAAGTATTCACAGTAACTTGCTGGCAACAATTGGGCAGTAAGTTACTGTAAAACTACTGAAATCACAGTATTTAATTGGTTTTCATTTCACAGTGAATACATAAAATACTGTAAATGGAAATGCGGTACCTTTACTGTAAACTACAATTACAGTAGTAAGTGTTACCGTAGAAATTACAGTAGTCAAAACACTACTGTAAACAAATCACTATAGCCACTAGTAGCCTAGGCTACTGTAAATAGTTAAGTAAACTAGCCTACTGTGTTTTCCCTTTTTTAATCTTATCTTTCTTTTAACTCATAATGACATACCAGAGACGGTTGAGAAAGTCAATTTGATGTCAAGAATTAAGGCTTTGATCACACTATTGAGCAAGCATAACACATTTCAGCCTAATAATTTTCCACGATTGTTTATAACGGCTGCTTATCGCCTCTTGATAAGCGCATGCGCACACGCAGTAATTCCCATCCCCCACCCCTGACTTTTCAACTCCAGCCAGAGTGACTTCGCTTCAACCGTCACTTTTCAACCATGAATCTGACTGCAATCTTCAACTCTGTACAAACATCATATTCAAGGTAAGAATTACAGTACTTTTGTATGCCAATTGAAAACGGGAATTTATTAGAAATGTATTGTTTTCACAATGAAATGTTAACCAAAGCCATTATTGTCATGTTAGAATCAGCATACAACATATCGATAGCTAGAACTAGCGAGCTAACGTCGCTAGCGTTAGCGATGTTAGCTGTTAATGTTAACTTTTCCAGTAACTAACTTAACCATCATGTGGGATTTTTCGAATGATAGTCAATATCCTATCTAGCAATAATTCAGTCTGATATGTCGTTATGAATGTAGAGTTTTAGTTTGAATGAAATATCAGACGCAAGTAGCTTAGCTTAAAGTGGCTGTTACCATGCAGGCTGAAGGCTGAAGTTAGCTAGCAGACAGACACAGGTGAAAGTTGTTAACGTTAGCAGCTAGTTAGTAACATTACTTTGCGAACTCCATGGGGCATGGGTAGTTAACATTAAACTTAATACATGTAGTGTTGATGCATAATATGTAGTGTTGCTATAACTGGAAAGAGGACCAGTAAAACAAATGAATGAAGTAGGCTGATGTGTAAGTTATCTCACCCCTAATTTAGGAACTGTAGTTTTGCATAGTCATGCTCATAGATCCGTCATATAGTGGATGTGAAAGGGGAGCATTTGGGGAATTTCAATTACCAGAAATATCATGCCGATAAGTAAAGGGATCTTTAGTTTGTGAAGGGTAGTGTTTGGCTAAATGGTATTCATTTTATAGCCTTTATTTGCCCAATGTTTGGTGACTTACATTGAGGCATGTGTTTATTTAAGATGCATGTGAGTGTAGTAGTGCTTCAGTGATGGTCTTTTCATGTTCTGTGTGTTTTGCAATGTATTAATTAATGTAAGCCTCTTTCTGTTCCCTCTGTTAGTAGGTGGTGTGAGGACTGCTGCCCTGAGAACGCTGTGTCAGAGACACTTAGGCTGTGTGCATTTTGGAATGTTCCAAATGTGTGTCACTTCCATAAGGAAGAAGTTCCAAGCCTACAAGTGAGTTCACTCACCAAATAGAGACACACGCATATAGCATTTAATATGTGTGCATGTACTGTATTTGTTTATCCCCTCCTTTCATGTGTCTGTTATGACTTTGTAGGCTCAACTGTCAACAACTGTCCAGGGCGAAGTCGGTCTACCCTGATGGCACTACCTGATGGCACTACCCTGATGATGTCTGTTAGCCATGGCTGCTGCCCTCAACATGGTGTAAGTGTTTGTGTTTTATTTATGTTCATAAATAAACTGATATCAAGAAGTAACATAGATGGTGACAAGGGTGGCAAGGGTGCCTCATGGCAAGGTAATTATCATTTCTATTTCTACATCTGATTGCCTTGCTTATTTTTTAAAGCTATGATTTGTTTTGTATGGCAATTGCTGTTTATTAACAAATCATATGGCAATTGCTGTTTATTCTTTTTAGGAGCCATCCAGAAGTCCCAGCCTGGAGCCAGAGGCTGCTATTGCAAGTCAGATGGGAGACGGCCTACAGTATGTTAGGCATCAGAAAAGTGGTGTACGCATGAAGGCAGAGTTGCCGCAGGCAATTATGAGATTAGGTATGATATCACATAGACATACTTCTGTTCAGAAGTGTAGGGTCACTTCGAAATGTCCCCTTAAAAAAAAAAAAACACTGGACATATCAAAGTGAACTCCCAAACTTTGCTATGGTGGTGTATTGTACACATCTGCATTACTTCTATCTATTGCACCTGACTAGTGTGGGTTTGCTTTTATTTGTCACACAACCGGAGTAGTTTGCATTAATTACTGTATATTCATGAACGGGGTCAATTGTAATGTATGCTTTCTTTCTCTTTTTCAGACACTTGACATTTACTGCGAAAGGTACCATCAGAGCACCTCTCCCTACCCTGCAGGATACCTATACCAGAAGAGTACAACAACGGCCCAAAAGTATTTCAAAAGACATTTCACGCTCTGACCACGGACTGTTTAAACCACTGAGGTCAAGCAGACGTCTCTGTTCCCACGTGGCAGACTGAGGGAACACCCACAAAACAGACTGGGGATGAGTTTCTTTACTCCGCATCCTGTACACACACAACTCCTTATACTACATTACATAGACTTGCCAGTTGCCATACTGCACTTACACACACTGCGCTTTTAACCCCCTTATCTGTGTCAAATCAGATAAGGTTGTGGTTGAATTCAAACCATGTCTACGGTTGTCTGTCAACATCCACTTAAGTCATACATTTGAAATGTCTTAAATAAATAACAAAAGTTAAAATTGTTTTATTGTCTGCAGTTAACTGAAATATTTTGGAATATGAGTTATTCTATTAATGATTGTTAATGTAAGTTCAATTGAATTCATAGTATTTAACTGACCTAGCTTCTACAGGAAAACAACCAATACTGTGAATACAACTAAAAAAAAAAAAAATCTTAATTTAAAATCAATTGTTTTTCACTTTACAGCAAATACATAAAATACTGTAAATGAAAATGCGGGACCTTTACTGTGAAAAGTATTCACAGTAACTTACTGGCAACAATTGGCCAGTAAGTTACCGTAAATGGAAATACAGTACCTTTACTGTAAAAGGTTTTCACAGTAACTTACTGGCAACAATTGGCCAGTAAGTTACTGTAAATGGAAATACAGTGCCTTAACTGTAAAAGGTATTCACAGTAACTTACTGGCAACAATTGGCCAGTAAGTTACTGTAAATGGAAATACAGCACCTTTACTGTAAAAGGTTTTCACAGTAACTTACTGGCAACAATTGGCCAGTAAGTTACTGTAAATACGACTGAAATCACAGTATTTAATTGTTTTTCATTTTACAGTGAATATATAAATACTGTAAATGGAAATACAGTACCTTTACTGTAAAAGGTATTCACAGTAACTTACTGGCCAATTGTTGCCAGTAAGTTACTGTAAATTTTACAGTAAATTTTTTACAGTGTAGGTTTATAGGTTTTTGATGGCTTGTGTTGTATTTGGTAGTGGTTTTGGTAGGTTTGTAGGTTTTTGGTGCTTGTATTGTATTTGGTAGTGGTTTTAGTAGGTTTATAGGTTTTTGATGGCTTGTGTTGAATTTGACAGTGGTTTTGGTAGGTTTATAGGTTTTTGATGACTTGTGTTGAATTTGGCAGTGGCTTTGGTAGGTTTATAGGTTTTGGATGGCTTGTGTTGAATTTGGTAAGGTTTTTGCTTACAGTATTTTTGTAGTACATAATTCTGCAAACACTCTGGCCAGTGTGTGAGCTGGTGCTGGTGATGCATGTGAGTCATGGTTAAGTAACCTGGTGAGTAAGGCAAGGTGTCAGTGTTATCTGATGTTCAGATAGAAACCTGCCAGCCAGTGCCACCCCAGCACTTTCTACAGCATTTCCCAGTCGAGTTGTGGAGGATTCGTCAGAGTGTTTTAAACATGTTTTTGGGTTGGAACCAACATATTTTGTACAATATAAAATCACACACATTTTACAGAAATCTAACGCATCCCCCATGTTCATGTAGAATGTAATAATGTGTCTTTCAGAAGCCAACCAAGAAATACTGAGGAATAAAATAGTAGATTCCATTCTTTCTGCCATTTTGCACTCTCTCCATCATGACTGCCTGCCTATTCTTCTGTCAGCCCTCTTGTGCTTTATAAAGAGTCCCCGAGTAACCTTTTATCTTGAACAATGTTCCAGAAGCACTTACCCCACCAATAAAATAACCAAGCTCACAAAAACACGAATTAGATAAAAAAAAACAAAAACATGGATGGCCTTTTCCTGAAGACTATGTCCACCAGAGACTTTAAAAGGAAGAACAGCATGTTATTTTAAGAAAGATCAAGATATCAGCACTGAACAATCTCCTCGAGTGCTCTTTTAGAGGAAATCAACAAAAAGAAACATACTATCACTATATAGTCAAAAATAAAAATCATATATTGATTCACTGGTATGGGTATTTTAAAACAGAGTGTCTATTTGCACCCCTGGTACAAATAGCCTTGGCCACACAGCTGAGCTATTTACACCCTGTGAAGTAACAACAAAAATATTTTGTTCGCGTGCTAACCCTGGCAGGACTATCTTGGCAGGAGATGGCCTACTTAAGTCCTAAATCTAACCATTTAGGATGTAGTTGTAGCAGAGATGTGATTGGGTTACTACTCTGTGATCCAAGGTTCGAATCTCAGTTGAGGTGATGCCTTTTTTTTGCATGCCAAAGTACGAATGACTCTCTCTTTTCTTAGATGACGTTACCTCGCGGCAAATAAGAGTTTGTGCTTTTTGAACCTGTCAAAGATCGACTAGTTTTATTTCAGTTATGAGTACAGTTGAGTAGAAGTAGGCTTCAGTAGTTGTGAGTACAAAGGTTTCTTGGTGTTTTGAGCCCCCAACGTTGTCTTCAAGGCAGCGCTGCCTGGAAGGCGCTGGGGTTAGGCATGGGTCAAGGTTAGGGTTAGGGTTAGGAGTAGGATTAAGTGCCTTTAAGTCAACAGTGGCAGCGCTGCCTGGAAGACAACTCAGAAAACAACACTTTGAACTAGCTTGCCTTTGATCAAGCTACCACATGACCAATCATTAGCCTAATATTTGTATAATCACTTCCATACATTGCAAGTAGGCCTAACCCAGACATGGCGAAACAGCTAAAAACTGTTAAAAACGAAATTACTGTAGAGCTGGTAAATACACATGCCTATTGACAGTGTACATGGATTTTAGACATTGGGTGTAAATAGCATTGTTTATTATAGACACTATTTACACCCTGGTGTAAATAGTAATGTTCATAATTTGTACCCAGGTGCAAATAGCATCTGCCATTTCAAAATGTATTTTTCGAAGGTAGAGTAGTACACAAGAAACATGAAAAAAGAAACAGAAAAAAACATGGTAAAAAGACAATCATTAATTTGACAGGACCATGTAAAAAAAGACCAAGGTGTTCCTTATGACCACACATGCTGATATTAAGCGGAAGCAATCTTAGTTGTATCTATCAACCTCTCTGTTCTAAAGCGGGTGAATAAAGTTGAACTATTTGTGGGTTCCGGAACCGGAACCAAACTAGGCTTACACCACAGCATTCCATTTCAGCTGCTCAAGTCTGCGCCACACTGGTCCAGCCTGCATCTCCACCCACTGAGACTAATGCACTGGTCATACTTTACACCATGCAAGAGATGTAATAACTGTAAGCATCAATGGAGCCAGCCATGCAGCAATAGCCTCCAATACTAAGGCTGCCTTCAATGGCAGCAGCAGCAGCTTAAAGCAGCTCTAGTCTGCCATAACCAAGCCTAAACCAGCATGTCATCTACATAAATACAGCCACCACACATATCCGCAGTTTTCTGACTGAGACTAATGCAGCGGCACACTCTGCTGAAGCAGCACGACTCAGGTGGAGAGGCCTCATAGGGACATTACAATTCGATTAAGAAGATGCCATGTTGCTCAGCCGCCATGACAGTGAGTTGCTGGAGGAAAAACTGCTGAGTCATTCCATCTTTCAGTCTCAAAAGGTGGTGTCTTTTTTTCCTCTTCTCTGCAATGAATACAGAGGAAAAGATATCACCAGCAGCACAGATGGAAAGATATAAGAAGGTAAAAAAAAAAACACAGGATCTTGGAACATCTGACATCATGACATGGAATTGAAATGACAAGGTGAGAAAGTAGAAGCACAGGATTCGTCTGTGCTTCGACAGAACTGATGTAGTTATTATTAGTTACAGTCACTTCCCATCCGAACACTGCTCTTCTGAAGTGACTCATTTCACTTCATCTGATTAAGTCTGGGCCACCCTGGAGAGAACTGCTACTGTGTGTGAAAGGTCCAGTATTCAATTATAGGCAGCGCATTCAACTGATGAGCACCTTTGACCACAACTCAAAGAGACTCAATTCCTCACAATTACTCACAGGTCACCTAATTCAGGAGGAATTCGCTTAACTGCTTTAAGCGTCTTTCCGTTCCCGCTCCTCTGTAGGCCGGAGTGAGAGAGAGTGTGTGTGTGTGTGTGTGTGTGCACAGTTCTATTTCTGGGATGTGCGTGTAGGTGTTTCTGTATGCTTACATTTTGTATAACAGTCACCATAATCACATAGCTTGAAGCATGTCTGTTTCGTCACACATGCATACACACACAGACAAAATACCGCACCTCCCCCTCCCCCACCACCACACACACACACACACACACACAGACAAAATTAGAACACACAGCTAGTGAAGCATAGAATGAATTAGAGTCTTGGTAGAACAAAGCACACTATCATTTATTAACTGGTACTCACACCATTTGGAAATAGAATACTGAAGTCTTCAGGGTCCAGAAATAAAAATCACACAGAATCTTTGAAAACTTAACACTTGAGGAGAAAGAAAAATATTTTCAATTGGAGATGACTAACTGTGGAAACTGAGGGTGGTGGTGTGGTTAAGGTAACAGCAACACTCTGCCTCCAGGTAGTGTTTTCTCTCTTTTTTTGGTTGATGAACTACCTGTCCAAGCCTTTTTTCCCCTTCTTTTTCCTGTGGTGGTCTGAAAACTCGGTCCGGCGCAGAGAAAACAGAGGGCCAGGCAGCTGGACACCAGCGTAACGAGGGCTTTTTGACAGTGGTGGTCAGAGGGAGAAATACTGTAAGGCATCGAGAAAATAAATAACCTCCTCCGCACGGGCCTGTGCCGGGACCCACCGGACACACAGACTCAGCAGCACTGAAACCGGACACGGGGCTGATGTATGGCGCCTCTCAACACAAACTCCAAAATGTGCTTTGGCCTTGAACACAGATGGGGAAAGTATAACGCAAGGAAGACACACACAGCACACACACGCCCACACACACCTATGCACGCAAGTGCACACACACACACACACACACACACACACACCCACACACACACACACACACACCCATGCACGCAAGCAAACACACACACACACACACACACACACACACACACACACACACACACACACACACACACACACACACACACACACACACGTATACACACAGAAGCAAAGTTCCAAAGGGAAAAACAAAAACCTTTAAAGTGGCTCACTATAATCTCTCTCAAGAAATGCCCTTCCTTGCTGCAGCTGTGTGTGTGTACAGTATGTGTGTATGTGGGTGGGTGTGTGTGTCTATGAACAGATGCATTATGTGTGCAAAACCGAGGGCTCTTCATACCGGGGGGAGAGTCAGCTGAAGAGCCCTCGCCCTTTTATCAGACCTGCACATCGACGCGTCGAAACGTTTAATCTCCGCTTAAGGACTCTGGCCTCGCCATTCGCCGCCGCCGCCGCCCGCCGCAGACCGTCCTCTCCCGAGCGAAGAGCGTTTGACCTACAGGATGAATCATCCAGTGTCCCCTCTTGTTCCAAGATAGCCCTGGGTAGTCATCTTGCTACTGCACACGCCCGATTACCCGACTACGGGACCCCCCGCAGAAGGGGAAAAAAAGGCGGAGGATGGAGAAGCGCTGGTCTGACCACAGCGGGGCGTTACGGATGGATGTGAGCATGTTAAAGGGATTGGATGTACTGAGACTGGCCCCGGCGGGCCTTGAAGCGAAACGGAAATAGAATAGTGGTAAACTTGGCATGGGAGCTACTGTGTCACTTTGTGCAAAGGCATTAGTGTCGGCCTTTCAACAAGGAGTGAATCTAGCACGGCTGGGCGAGAGCGACTATGTGAGGAAATGCAGAGTTTGGCACATCTGAGGAGGATGAGAAGCGTGTGAGCGATTCAGGTGCTTCTTTGATCACCACTGCACTTGAAGTGTTGCTTTCTGGGCAAAAGTTTTTAAAAAATGGCAAAACTTTTTAAAATCATTTCTTTTTTTAGCAAATCATCCATTCGGCACCACCTTTAGACCTTCTGACATGCATCGCCATCCTCCGTAGTATCTCTAAAACATTTTTCATGAAGAATATCACAATTGTCATTTTCTAAAAAAAAACAAAAAAAACAAACAAGTCTGTGTGTCTTTGTTTTCTTTGTGGTTCTCTTGTTCAAGGCCATAAAATCTCAGCCTTCTTTAAAAAATAGATGGGCATTTTTGAAGATGGCACTGGACTTAAAAGTCTTTACAGCTTCATATCTGCAGCATGGTGAACTGAACACATCTCAAGCGGAGACTCATTCAGTCCTGTGCGAAACAAAAACCAACAACAAAAAAAAACAACAACAAAAAACTCATAACTCAAATATAACTCTCTCAGTAAAAGTGGGGGTATACTATAGTAATAGAACAATAGTAATGTTGGTATCACAAAAAAAGGAAGAAATAATTTAAAAATAAATCGACACAATCAAAAGACAAATTTACTGCATAGTACAATGCCCTTCCAAAAAACAAGCCTGGAGTCAGGTTTGACGAAGCGACACAAGGGAAAGGAGTCTGCGGAAAGACTATCCTCCTGTCGCTGCACATATATCCCACAATCCTCCAGGGTCTGTGCTGCGGTCTCCATACAGATATCCCGCACAGGAGTGCCGTAGCGCAAGAGTATATCCACTAGAAGGGTGCGCTCCTGCGGTGCGACGGTGCTGCGTTTAAGATAACAGCGGCGCTCCGCGGAGGTCCTGTCTCTCCAGCTTGAACCAGCCAGCACTGTAGCAACAACGACGACGACTACATAACGGCCCCGCTCCACTGCTCCAGCATGGGCTCAGTCTCCAGTTTGGGGCAGAACTGTGAACGTTTGTGTGCATGTGTATGTGTGGATGTAGGTGTGTGTTTCCACGTGTGTGTGTGTGTGTGTGTGTGTGTGTGTTTGAGTGAGCATGTGAGGGTGTGTCTGTGTGTGTGTGTGTGTGTGTGTGTGTGTGTGTGTGTGTCGTGTTGTTATTCAGGTTCGCTGCTGTTGGTGGTCTTCTCCCACTCTAAGCTCTCCTCGCTGTGGGCCGGAGAGACGCCGGGCCCGGGCCGCTGCACGCGGAGCCCCTGGAACCGCCGGCACTCGGGGCAGATGCGGATGTGGCTGCAGCCGCGGGCCACCAGGGCGGCCTCCTGCGCCAGTCTGTGGGAGAGGGGCTCGGGCAGGCCCGTGCCCGCGCACAGCTTGCCGTTGCTCAGGCTGGCGGCGGCGGCGGCGGCGGCGGCGGCGCGCGCCCGTCGCTCGTCCATGGGCAGCGGGCGCGGCCGGAGCATGCTGGAGCCGCGGCGGCGGCGGAGCTGCTGCAGGCTGTCTCGGCACAGGACGATGCCCTGGAGCTCACGGAGCATCTCCTCACACACCGACAGCTGCAGAGAGAGAGAGAGAGAGAGAGAGAGAGAGAGAGAGAGAGAGAGAGAGAGAGAGAGAGAAGGAAGGAAGGAGGGAGGGAGAGACAGACAGAGAGAGAGAGAGAAAGAGACAGACAGGAGGGAGATAGGAGAGAGAGGGAGAGAGAGATGAAAGGAGGGAGGGAGGTAAGGAGGAGAGAAGAGGAGAGGGAGAGAGAATAAGAGAGGAGAGACAAGATAGAGAGAATAGGGGAAGAGAGAGAGGTGAAAGTTGGGAGGGAGGTAAGGAGGAGAGAAGAGGAGATGGAGAGAATAAGGAGATAAAAGACAGAGAGAGAGGAGGGAGAGAAAGACAGAGAGGTGGAGAGAGCAAGTAAGCAACAGAGAGGGAGAGAGAAGAGATTAAAGACAGAAGAGGGGGATAGAGTTAGTATGCCAGAAAGGGAAGAAAGAAAGAGTGCGGAGGGACAGGAAGAGAGAGAGAGAGAGGGAGAGAGAAAACAGAGGCCAGGAGTCTCACTGATACACTGCACTGAACACACTGCATGCTGTCTTCTCCTCCACACCAAAGAATAACATCAAGGTCACTACCACATCTTTCATGTGCATGGACATACAGTACAGAGACACACTTTCATTTTTAGAATTTTAGAAGTTCTCCACAAAACATGGTTCTATGGTTCAGAGTTGAGAAGTTTATAGAGCACAGCAAGACTGAGAAAAGTCAGGAGAAATAAACACATACCACCATACCCGTGGGGGTTATAGACTAATTATTTAGCTGGGGTTATAAGAGGTAAAACTGGAGACATATTTCGGTTTTTGGAAGTGAATTAATAAAGTGTTTTTCTTGAATGGAGACGTATTCGGTGGATAAAGCTGCTAATAACTAAACTCAAACAACATCTGAGAGAACATCTGTCTCAGGAATTATCTCCCGTTTCATGGAAGCTTGTTCAGAACAAGACATGTCTGAATAATCACTGTAAGACTGAACTGATTTATTTATTACCATGCTTATTTATTTACTCTTTAAACAAATTATTTTGGAAATCTGAAAAGATGAATCTGATAAATGGAAATGTTTAATGACTAAGTTCCGCTTGACAAAAGAAGAGTTTGATTTGAGATATGCTCTTCAGGTGCTGCCACACCAAATGACCAGAAGTCCCCAACCGCAACATCTGCTGCCCGATGACGACTTTACGCTCTTGAGGGTTCGTTACCACATAACGACCCAAGCGGCGTCCAATCCAGCAATGTCCCCCCATCCCCCATCTTTGTCTTTATCCCCCTCTCTCTCTCTCTCTCTCTCTCTCTCTCTCTCTCTCTCTCTCTCTCTCTGTGTCCCTGTCGCATTACTCTGGTGTGAGGACAGCGAGAGCTGCACACTGACGCAACTCTGCCTGCACGGCCTGTGTGATAGGCTGGTGGCAGACGGCTGATATGATTGGTATGCGCTGCGCTGCTCTTTGCTTCATGTGTGTGTGTGAGTGTGTGTGTGTGTGTGAGTGTGAGTGTGCCATGTCCCTGCAGAGCGGAGTGTGAATTGGCGAGGCTTCACTGCGGCAGGGGAAATCAAAGTGACAGCGCGGACTCGGACGAGTCAGAGAGGGGAGCGCGCGAGTACAAAGAGCACGACGTTAATCACACACGCACACACACGCACACACACGCACACACACGCGCACACACACACACACACACACACACACACACACACACACACACACACACACACACACACACACACACACACACACACACACACACACACACACACACACACACACACACACACACACACACACACACACATAGAGTGAGGCACTAATCACACAAAGCACAGAGCAATTAGGGCTGCATCAGGGAGCTACACTGCACTCGCTGCCTGTCTGTCTGACTCCTGTCTGTCTGCCTGACTGCTGCCTGTCTGTCTGACTGCTGTCTGTCTGTCTGACTGCTGCCTGTCTGTCTGACTGCTGTAATGCCATCTAACAGGCAGCAGCAGCTCCAATGCCACACAGGCCCTTTGAAGGCTAAACTGGACAAGAGAATTCAATGTACACAATGTACACAAGCTATCACACTCTTTCACACACATACTGTATATACACACATGAACGCAAACACACAGATTCACACATACACAGGTACACACACAGATACACAGACACAGACACAAACACACGCACACACGCGCACACACACACACACACACACACACACACACACACACACACACAAAACAGTGTGATAGTGACTGAGAAAGTGACATACTTTAGACATGTGAACAACACCACAGATGATGTGAAACACACAAGATACAGAACACACACACAACAACACACACAAATGGACACAGCACAAATGGACACCCAGTTATTGTATTCCCCGCCCCGGAAATGACCACATTAGCTACACAGTTTGACTGGGACATGCTCAAGGTTTATTTATTAGCAAAAAATCACAGTGTTTTAGAAAGACAATCCTCTTTGAAACATCAGCGATACTATATAGGCTATATCATATAAAAAACAAGACACTATGAGTAAAATACATAAGAAATATGCACCATCATTCATATCAACATTCATGTTCCAAATGCAGCGAGGTTCCCTGGGCGGAAGGTGGAACCTCTCTACGAAACACAACAACACGCAAAGACACATACTTAACAAACAAAAGCAAAAGCCACCTGTGATGACAGTCTAGACAGGCCTACTTAGGCATCGTTAGCATCAGGTATGCGAGGTATTCTCTTTGAAGGTTTTTTTCTCTTTTGTCTTTGTGCTTTAAGGTGTCTAGGTTGGCTGGTCAAGGCTGACAGAGAGAGGAGGGGGGGCGGGGAGGCGGTGTATATATATATAAATATATATATATACCCCCCACCCTTTGCTCCTCTTCCTCCTCCTCCTCCTCCTCACATCCTCCTGTGTCGGTGGGAGTGGAATTGGAGGCGGGGGTGGGGACGGGGGCGGGGGTAGGACAGGGAGCGGGAGCGCGAGCGCCCCCCGGTGGCGCTGGGACAGAGGGACACAAAGCAGACGCAGGTTAGGTAGGCGTCTCTCACCTCAGTGCCCGGCATGCGGCGCAGCATCCACACAAACTCCAGCACGGCCATGAAGATGGCCACCAGCAAGCCACACACCAGCACCACGAAGATCCCGCCGATGTTCTCCATGCCCAGCCCTGCACCATGGAGACGGAGAGAGAGAGGGAGGGAGAGAGGGAGAGGGAGAGAGAGAGGGAGAGAGAGAGAGAGAGAGAGATGGAGGTGAAGAGGTACAGGATGAGAAAGAGAGGGGCAGAAAGGGAAGAGCAGTGAAAGAGATGGAGAAGACAGAGAGGGAGGGAGAGAGGGAGAGAGGGAGAGAGAGAAGGAGATGGAGGTGAAGAGGTAAAGGATAAGAAAGAGAGGGGCAGAAAGGGAAGAGCAGTGAAAGAGATGGAGAAGCCAGAGAGGGAGGGAGAGAGAGGAGAGAGAGAGAGAAGGAGATGGAGGTGAAGAGGTAAAGGATGACAAAGAGAGGGGGAGAAAGGGAAGAGCAGTGAAAGAGATGGAGAAGACAGAGAGGGAAGGAGAGAGGGAGAGAGAGGGAGAGAGAGGGAGAGAGAGAAGGAGATGGAGGTGAAGAGGTCAAGGATGAAAAAGAGAGGGGGAGAAAGGGAAGAGCAGGGAAAGAGATGGAGAAGACAGAGAGGGAGGGAGAGAGAGAGGGGGTGGAGGGGGAGAGGGGGAGAGATGGAGAGGTAAAGGAGAAAAAGAGAGAGGGATAGAGAGAAGAACAGTGAAAGAGATGGAGAAGACAGAGAGAGAGAGAGAGGGAGGGAGAGAAGGGCAAAAGGGAGGGGGAGATGGAGAAGTAAAGGAGAGATAGATAGAGGGATAATAGAAAGGAAGAGGGAGAGAGTGAGAAAGAGAAGATGGAGAGAGAGGGATAGATAGATGGATAGAGAGAGGGATGTACGAGAGAGAGTGGTGAGGTGGGAAGATACAGAAGTGAGGAGGAACGACGAGGAAGGGATCGAGAGAGGAGGGATAATGAGCAAGGGACAAGGAGAGAAGAGAAGACAATACGATGGAAAGACAGACAGACAAAGGGGCAGACAAACAGATAGATATATTGAGACAGGAGGAGAGCAAGAGGATTAGAGAGCAATAGCAGACAGACACAAAGGCCAGGCAGCCCAAGTACAGTAGGCCCCTAACAGCACAGCGCATCTGGGCTCTACTGCACCAAGCCCAGCAGAGTGCTCCAGATCCACTCACACAGCACAGCTCCATCACATCGTGTGTGTGTTTGTGTGTGGGTATGAGAGAGAGAGAGAGGGAGAGAGAGAGTGAGAGAGTGTATGTGTGTGTGTGTGTGTGTGTGTGTGTGTGTGTGTGTGTGTGTGTGTGTGTGTGTGTGTGTGTGTGTGTGTGTGTGTGTGTGTGTGTGTGTGTGTGTGTGTGAGTGAGTGAGTGAGTGAGTGAGTGAGTGAGTGAGTGAGAGAGATAGAGATGGAGATAGAGTTTGTTTTGAATAGTTTTGTTTTGCTGTTCTACTTGTGCTTTGGCAACACTGCTAATAAAGCAACCTTGAATCAAATTGAATTGATAGAGAGAGAGAGAGAGAGAGAGAGAGAGAGAGAGAGAGAGAGAGAGAGAGAGAGAGAGAGAGAGAGAGAGAGAGAGAGAGAGAGAGAGAGAGAGAGAGAGAAGCTTTCACGTATAACTTTCAAGTAACTTGTCAATTCTGCACTCCCACCACCAGGCTGGAGTAGGGGTCATAGGTCACTGACCTTTGGCTCGATGGTCCTCCTCCTTTGGACACTTGCCTCCGTCCCACCACTTCCGCTTGAGGATCTCCAGACGGTTCTCCTCCTGCAGCTTCAGGATGGCCAGGTCAAACTCGTCCCGGTACACCGACCCTGGAGAGAGACGCAAACACACACACACACACACACACACACACACACACACACACACACACACACACACACACACACACACACACACACACACAAACACCAGGTCAGGTCAATCCTCTCCAAGAATATTAACCTTGGGATGACATCAGGTGATCAGCACACACAAATCTTCATTTGAGCACATTATTCTAAAGTCTGCTATGGAATCAAATGACAAACGATTGGTTTCACAGACCAGTAGTACACAGTGACTCCCTGAAGGAAGCAATGCACATTCACTTGCTTGGCAAAGGCAACTAATTCTTATGGAAAAGGACCTGCTATCACATGATATCAACTCAAAGTCACTCCAGTAAAGCGCCACTGGCCCGGTTCTGACCAAAACTACTAAAGCTGGCACTGAGATCTTAACAGCATCAGGCCAAACTCGGATCGATACACATGCCAATAAATCCACCACAGGGTCATATCTCCCTGGACTTCAAATGGACTCTGGTATCACATAACATCAGGTCAAACCCAGACCCACCCAATAAGCACATCAATAAACTCCTGGATGTTTAAAAAAAACAAAAAAAAAAAAAACGTGTGAGGTCATGTCATCCTGGAAAAAAACCTGAAAGAAGGTCAAACTCAGAATCGATTCAATAAGGGCATCAATCAAGATGTCCTGGAATCAACAACAACAAAAAAAACACACCAGGTCATCTTAGCAGGGAAAGCAGTCTGCGGTATCACCCAACACAAGGTCAACCTCATTGCTGCGCGCTGACCCTGAGAGAGTGGACATCTAACAGTGCTGACCAGAGCTGTCAGAAATACGCTGAGGTCTAACACACTGCTGACAGGAGCAACTCAGGACCTTCACACACACTCACACACACACACACACACACACACACACACACACACACACACACACGCATGCATGCCTACACACACACACACACACACACACACACACACACACACACACGCATGCATGCATACACACACACACACACACACACACACACACACGGACAGATGCACACACGCATGCATGCATGCATTCACACACACACACACACACACACACACACACACACACACACACACACACACACACACACCATCAGAGTGGTCCTAGAGCAGCATCAGCAGGATA
>NC_085012.1:21049139-21059139 GCF_963854185.1 Sardina pilchardus
CCATTCTATGTGCTGCCCCAAAATGTCCTTTTCTACTTCCAACAAAGAAAGTAACAGAAAGTCCTTGTGCAGAAAACTTTCATTTACTACGAGCTGCTATTGCCTTCCCTAATAATAAAAAAAAACAAAGGCGGTCCTATTTCACAGACCACAGTCTCTTCTTTGTTTATCATGCCTTCTCCCCAGAGTCTCTCACATAGAAGTTCTACAGCTAACACTTTTGGAGGACACCGCAAAACACATTTACACTGTGAACTGCGGCCACCCCCGACAAGCCGTAAAAAAACCCCTAACAAACAAGAAAAGTGCAGAAGAGTTTCTCCTCAGAGAGCCCATAGCCACCACCGTAGTGTTGGGGCACACACACGATTGCAATGCTTGAATCACGTCAAGCAATCTGCTGTGTGTGTTACAGATCTACTTGTGAGGTGCTAACAAATTGCCCTGAAATGTCTGACCTCAAAGTTTACAGTTGTAGTGGCTAAGGAAAAGTTAGTGTGCTTGAGTAGCCGGAAAAGTTGTGTGTTTGATTCCTAGCTGCCACCGTTGTGCCCTTGAGCAAAGCATTAAAACCTTAGCTGCTCCAGGGAGTCTGCATGGCCATGAAATTAATTGACATCTGCAAGTCGCTTTGGATAAAAGCGTCACATAAATACACAAAGTTAAAGTGTACAGATAAAGCTTGCGTTTCTGACAGTGCCACTATTTCCCCCTGAGATCCTCCAGTGATTGGTATAGCTTCAGTCATCTGTATTCAGAGTTGGTCTTTGAGCAAGTCAGTGTCTGATGTTGGTTGGCCACTTTCCTCGTTCTCTCGACTGTATGCCGACTGTACGCTTTTAAACTCTCAGTCCTTTGTAGAGCTCCTTTAAGTTATGACAGCCAATGTGCAGGCTCATCCTATTTGAGCATTTGCCTGTTGAATCTAGATGAGAACGTTCAAAAGAGCTCTGCCCTGTACAGTTACAGTAGCTTTGGGTTCAATGTGAATGCAAAATCAAACATCTTACCTTTAACTCAAATCAAATTCCAACTTGTCATGGCTTATGAAGTTCAGGCCTGCTCCAATGAGACGGCCAGGATGAATTCCTAATGTTTGAAACTTTCAATGAAGTGTAAACCCTACTTCTCAAACCTCTCTCAAGCCTTTGAAGAACAACCTGACTGGGTTCTGTAGTTAGGCTACACTCTTTTATGTGGTTTGTTGGTTAGACATACAGTATATTGCTGCATGGTTAGACTTCAGCTGTGTGTATAGTGCAGACGTCTGTGTATGTAGTATGTAAACCAGACTTGTTGGGGTGGTGCTAGCATAGTGGCTGGGCTAAGTAAGCAGTAGAGCAAACAGAATTGATGGGTGTAAGTCACTTTGGATAAAAAAAATATTCAGCCAAAAAATATAAGTAGAAACTAAAAGCACTCTGAGAGCACAAACGTCCGCAAAGCGAAAACATAACCATCCCCTGGATCCAGAGTCAGACGGTGATCCGGATCACTCCCAAAAAACATAACATAACCTCAATGGCGGAGGTAATAAAGTAAATTTGTGCCATATGTAAGCCAGACTCATGTTGAGTAGCTCTCCCAGCACCCTGTCGTCTCCTTGCGGAGTTCTCTTCGCTGGACTGGGAGCCGTGGAGTGTTATTTCTGGCTCAGAAACCCTGAGGAGTTGGGAGGAGAGGAGAAGAGAAGAGAAGAGAAGAGGAGATGAGAAAAGAGGAGTGGAGAGGTGATGAGGCAAGAGGAGAGAAGAGGAGAGGAGAGGAGCGTAAACACATAAAAGGACAGGGGAGGAGAGAAGAGAGGAAGAGAGAGCAGAAGAAGAGAGCTCCCAGTGATACCACTGAGGAGAGTCAGCAGGTGCCTCTTGGACTAATTCAGCTTCTTCTGTCTGACAGAACTACAAACAAGCTCACAGCGCCACCCCACCACCACCACCACCACCACCACCACCAACACCACTAACAAGAGAGAGGAAGCAAACAAGAATCACTGCACTGCAGTCGAGGATGAAAAAAAGCAGGAAAAATAATACATGATGAAATATTCATTTTAAATCAATCTCATTGTATATTATCAATGATTACTGGACCATGGAGCCAATGAAAGTGCCGAGGAATACACAATGGGGAATCAGCGCTTAAATAATGCAAAGACGTACTCTTTCTTCTTCCTCTGCGTCCGCTCACACTCACACACACTCACACACTCACACGCTCACACACTCACACACTTTCACTCAATCATGACACCCTGCCGCCGCCCACCCCAACCCAGCCCAAAAGAGTGTGAAGGGAAAAAAATGGATGAAAGCCTCAGTATCCGTGCTGAATAAAACATGGGCTTTCGGGGTCCCTGTGTGGCTGTCAGTCTCCCTGAAGAGAACTCCTCGTTTTTTTTTAATTTTTTTTATCTCTCCTCAGAGAGCACCACTTCTACCCATAATACACCAGGGGCCTGAGAGGGGAAGCCACAGGGCAGGGTCGAGCTCCGGCGGCAACCGGAGACCAGCGGGGCAGAGAGAGAGAGAGAGAGAGAGAGAGAGAGAGAGAGAGAGAGAGAGAGAGAGAGAGAGAGAGAGACAGAGAGAGAGAGAGGGAGAGAGAGAGCTCAGGTGTCAAGAGCGCACTGAAGCACACTGAGGCAGCAGCGAAATGTCAAGGGATCGCCGGGGCATCAAGAGCCCTTAACACTGAAAGCTTCCAGAAAATCCCCAAATCTGAAGCACTGAGGGGGTCCCGCAGACTGAGTTGTGGAGAAAGTCTCTAATACAGAAGCACTGAGAGACCCGCAAACTTTAACTTCGCAAACATATCCCCAAATCAGAGGCGCTGAGGAGGTCCCCCAAAATCCGAAGATCTGAAGAGACGTCCAAGCATGGAGAGAGACCACGAACATAGAGTTGTGGAAAAGGATCTCCACCCCAGAGGTATATTGAGAGTGCAAAACTCTCAATAAAACTCCCTCTAAAACTCGTCTCTATAGGTCGTCAGGGCCTCAGCTCTCCAGTGGGAGGGAATGAGACAGAGAGAGAGTTTAATCAGAGAGAGTCTAAAATCGAACCTCCACGTATCAGGTCCTTACTCTCTCTCCTCCAGTGCTGGTGGTGGTGGTGGTGGTGGTGGTGGGTAGGGGTGGTTGTAGCGAGTGTGCGTGGGGCTCAGTCGGAGCCAGAGGACACGCTGAAGGTCACAGGAGCAGAGCGCACTTAGAGGGAACAAATTGAGACAATAATAAGAGTAGGCACTCCTTCTTTATTTCTTTAATGGCTTTGCCCTCCATTAGCCTGCTGAATTAAGACAGATAACTTCTCGACAGCCCTCTCCCGCTGCCCCTCGACTTAGATGACTCCGGAACAGAACAGCGCGACAGGAGAGCGCTTTCGGAGAGCAGATTTAGGACATGGGGGGGCCATTTTCTCTCATAAAGAAATCTATTCCACGTCTGGCCGGGACAGTGACAGCTTAAAAAGCCTAATGAATCATCCAGAAACCGCTGGAATAAAGATTGACTTTCTTCTTCTACTTTCTTTCTCCTCTCCTTCTTTCCTGAGCAGGGCCACGGTTCAGTGCAGAGGGGAATATGTGTGTGTGTGTGTCTGTGTGTGTGTCTGTGTGTGTGTCTGTGTGTGTGAGTGTGTGTGTGAGTGAGTGAGCGAGTAAGCGAGTGAGTGTGTGTGTGTGTGTGTGTGTTTGGCATGTGTGCATGTCCATGCGTGGGAGTGAGTGAGTGAGTGTGAGTGTGTGTATGTGTGTGTGTGTGTGTGTGTGTGTGTGTGTGTGTGTCTGTGTCTGTGTCTGTGTCTGTGTCTGTGTGCGTGTGCGTGTGCGTGTGCGTGTGCGTGTGCGTGTGCGTGTGCGTGTGCGTGTGCGTGTGCCTGTGCCTGTGCCTGTGCCTGTGCCTGTGCCTGTGAGTGAGTGAGTGAGTGAGTGAGTGAGTGAGTGTGAGTGTGAGTGTGAGTGTGAGTGTGAGTGTGAGTGTGAGTGTGAGTGTGTGTGTGTGTGTGTGTGTGTGTGTGTGTGTGTGTGTGTGTGTGTGTGTGTGTTTGGCGTGCGTGCATGTCCATGCATGTGTGTGTGAGTGTGTGTGTGTGTGAACAAGAATCCCTACATTTCAGACCACAGTGATGAGCATCTCAGTGGGGTTAACACTTCCTAGTCCTCTGGGTCTCTTAAAATACAGCTGTATGTGTGCGTGTAAGTGTGTGTGTGTGTGTATGTGTCTGTAAGTGTGTGTGGGAGAGAGAGAGAGAGAAATAGAGAGCTGGTAGAGTAATAAACTGGAAGCACTAGATGAAGGATGATGGCAACACATCATGAGGATGTGGAGATGTGCTGGAGGTTGAGAGGACACTCCTCTTCCCCCTCCTCTGCGTAACCTTTCCTTCCTTCCTCTTCATTAAGTAAAAGCCATGTGCCAGCAGGGCACTTCATCCTCGGGGGAGACGTGGGAGAGGCCATCTCTTCACCCCTCTTCATCCTCGTCATCTTACACATCTTCATCACCGCGCGACACACACTGTACCCTCTTCATCACCATACCTTTCCATTTTAATTCAATGTGCTTTTTGAGGTCGAGAGAGGTTCAGGGATATGGTCCTCAGGGTCCAGGACATGCTATTGTTAATCTATAGAATAATATATTGTGTACGTTGTTGTTATTGTGTCTTTGTTTTGTGAGTGGGAAGGTATCACTGTGTCTCAGGCTAAGGTGTTCCAACCAATCAGCAGGCTGTTTCAGAAGTGTGGAAGTGAAAGGTATAAACAATCATTTGCTGGAATCACTGACTGACCTTTAAGATGACCTTTGACTTTGTGACGTGTTCCTTCGTAACCTGCCCATGTTTGAGCCATTGAGATCCCTGTTCTTAAGATGAACTCATACACTCGCACGCAACTGTGTGGAAGCTGGACTGAAGCTGGACGTTCTCCCAAACTCACCCGGGTCATGAGCTCGCCCACCATGCCCGTCCAGGTACCGTTGGCGCCCGACACGCCGTAGACGCCGTCGCCCACGAGCCGGATGCGGTACTTGAACTTGAGGATGTCGGCCAGCTCCCGTAACATGTCCACGCAGAAGCCCTCGTACCGGTCGTTCCCTTCCATCTCATGGTGGTTCGGACGCAGCATCACGTAGGGATTCTCCTGCAAACCACACAATACATTTATTCATTTCATTGTAGATATACACAAGTGAGTTGAAGAATGCATTCAACAACTGGTATTAAGGCTGCAATGGATGGAGAGTTAACCTGTAAGGTTTGAGACAGCACTATGGCTGGGAAACATCTGGAAACTGCTGCTTTGATGCTATTGTATGAGGTCACTTTTACAGACTGGATAATCACAACGATAATCAATAATGGTTAGCTAACTAAAGTGAAGCAACATTCACATTGGAAACTGTTGTCAAGGCTGCAAGGCAGATCCCTATTCCAAATGAATGTATGGGAACATGACTCTCCCACTTTTCGGAGAGCTTTTCCTACATTTTTCCTTTTTTCCGGTTTAGGCATACCGTACGCCATTGCTCTCCCTGGGCCTCTGCCTTCCTCTCCTCTCCTCTCCTCTATATCTCCTCCTCAGACGTCTATTTGATTTTATTGCACCTCATTTGTAAGCCACTTTGGCTGAGTGTCAACAAGCGCGCCATTTAAATGTAAAAAAGGACCCGGCGCTTCGCGTCTCCCGCTGAACACCTAATTGGCCACTCTCCCCCCAGAGCCCGGACTCTCCCTTCGGAGGGGGGGTTAGGCATCGAGGCGGCATGGGTGTGTGTGTGTGTGTGTGTGTGTGGGGGGGGGGGGGGGGGGCAGATTTACTGTCTGCCTCACCTCTGGCTGGGGCACCCCAATGACACCGCACCCCGCTACTCCATAAAGCCTGCTCTTAAAACGAGGCTCCTGACCGAGGGCGGAGGAGTGTGGGCGCGTGATTTACGGCTTGTTTTTCGCCCGCCGACGGAGAGGGTGCGCTGATTTAGGGGGAACACGCGCGGATATATCACCCCAACCTCGCCTCAAATTATGCCAATGGGCTCCTAGGCGTCCCCGCCGGAGGCATTCCATCACGGCGGGAATGAGTTCTTTTCCTGGAAAAACACACCTGTGAGCACCTGGTCAGGTGGAAGGCATTTATTTCTGGGATATAAATAATAAATAAAGCCCACGCTGTCACTATGACAAGTTTGAGGGTGTATAGGCCTATGGATGAGTCATTGTGTTTGCTTGCGTGTGTGTGTGTGTGTGTGTGTGTGTGTGTGTGTGTGTGTGTGTGTGTGTGTGTGTGTGTGTGTGTGTGTGTGTGTGTGTGTGTGTGTGTGTGCGCGCGCACACACACTCATGCGTATCTGTGTGATGGACAGACAGACAGGGAGAGGGAAAGAGAATGAGAGAGAGGGAGAATAGGTGTAGTAAAAAGTGAAATGATATACACACTTCTGTGAAGGTGTGCAGAACACAGAGTGGAAAGCCAGGCTGAGATGGCGGCAGAAATGATTGTTCGATAGTCATTACAGAAAGGACTGGCAGCCACCCCTATCTTCTCCTCTGTGGCCGAGGGCTGTTTGAGGAGTTGCTGGATTGATCGGCTTCGGCTTTGGATTCCAGAAAACTCGCCCTGAGGGCTTCACAATACATTCACGGTGCCCTTAGAATCACCATGGCAACACTGCTTTACCTGTCTCCCCCCCTGCTCTGGATTCCTGACACTCATTTCACCTTCCGGTTCTTCTCTGCCTCTACTCTCAGGTTTGCTCTGAAACTTTTGAGATGGACAGGTTTTAAGGGGGGGGAAAAATGGGTTTCGAAATTCACTGTGTGAATCCAATATCCACATCCAGACCAGTACATGGACTGTAAGAGATGAGGGGGGGGGGGGCACAGAAATGGGAAAATCAAAGTAAATGTTGGATCGCTGGAGCAAAACCCTGCAGTATATCAGAGCTGCATAATCCACAGCCAATGAAGTACACGGTCAAGCCCCCATCTGCTTTAACCTGTGTGTGAAATACATAGACCTGATTTAACCTCGGCCGATGAACTCCGCAGTCAGACGCGGACCTGAACACACCCCCGCACAGCGAGATCAGCAGCGGGGGAGCGTCTGAAAGCCCTGAGTCAGAGTCCTGAGTGCGGAAAGCGCTAAAATCCCTCCATGGCTGCACTGGTTCATTAAATCAGCTACGCGTGTTAGCTCTGCTGGCCGCTGCCAGTCCTCTGCTGTGGACACAGCGCGTACACGCCGCCCCAACGCCGAGCACAATATAAATGCTAATTTCGCCGCTCACAGCCCCGACGCTCGCCTGCACCCACCCGGGCTTATTAAACAGCAGTGTTTCATGGGTCAGTTGTCCATTAAACAGTGGGATTCTGCGGGCGGATGGGAACTCATAAAAACACCTTCTGGATTCAATTAACAGGTCTGGCCCGCAGGACCTGAGATGGGGGCAGCACGCAGCAGCATTAAGCCATCTGCAGTAACGGACAACAGAAATAATGTAAATAATGACAAATGTACCCAATAAAACCTCTATTACTAGACGAAGAGGAAGCCTGTGGGATGAGGAAGCCTTGTTACCATTAGGCATTGAACAGAGCGGAGAGGAGAGCCAAGCACACGTCTTACGCTTCAGCATCGACAGGACTTACATTTAGATTCTTTTAGAACATGACTAGAAACACTCTACTCTAGAGACACTCAACACACTCTCACATCTCATTAATACATCCTGATGCGAAAACATCTAAGATGTAGTATTGTGGATATTGGATGTCTGAGGGCCAGGGCTGGATTCCAGGGTGTATAAACATCTGCAGTGTAAAGTAAAAACACAATTCCAGCATTCTACGTCTACACGTGCACTGGTAGATACTATTAAGATTAGATATATAAATATATTAGCTGCAAGTCCCAATCAGCACCTGGCCTGTTGCCTAAAAGCTTCAATTCAGCTGCAAAAAACACCATTAGACAGTATGACCTTCAGATGACTGTCAGTCTGTCACACTGTGGGCTCGCGGTATGTCAGTCTTGTCACAATCATTCAAGAGTTCCCCTCCATTACCCCTATAGTACACAGAGGACTGAGGGAGCAGCATCCCACCTATGCTACGTGTCCAGTCCAGTCATGTCACTTTTACCTCTATGGCACACTTAACAAAACAACAGCAGTTGACCCAAGGTGCTTCCAAGCAAAAAGAGTACAAGGACACAAAAAACTCAGTGCCTCACAGTTAAAATAAGTCAATAAATAAAAAGGGGGGAGTAGCAATGCAATCATGTCTCACGGGGGTGTGCTCTCATGTAGCTGAGGACTCAACACAACCTGATTAAAAGTATAAACACAAAAAACACTGCTAACCTACAGTACACCCTGGCTGTATTGGAAGTTAGACTTACTGTGTGTGTGAGTGCAGTGTACGTGTGTCAGCTTAGAGGGGCCATGTGAGAGGTGACTTGCCTGTGGCTCTCACTGCCCGGTGGCTCACTCTCCCGATGTGACATCCAAACAGATTGTTTGATTAGCTCGATTTTCTTGTGGCGGTGTATAAAATCCAAATAAACACAAAACAAGATGGGTCCAAGTTTACCTCACTCACAGGGCTATCAGGACAGAGGGAAAAAGAGGCTGCATTCTCCCCAAAAGGCCCGAACAAATTGTGAACCCTGATCAGACTAATTATTAATATTATTCATAATTTAATTTCAGGAATTAGCCACAGGTAGTGACACCACTGAAGCCCTGTCTGTGAGTCACTGCTTCCTCTACTGTGTGACTTGACACACTGACACACTTCATCTCATTTGCCTCTGCTACAGTCAATGGTCTGGAAAAACATTAACAGGTAGCACACGCACAATATCCACAAATATTCATGAATAGTTAAGCTTCGACCGCCCCTGACTGAACCGACATAAAAAAAAATGTGAGTGATTTAAGTTCTCTCTCTCCCCTCTCCAGGGATTTCTCCAAAGAGTGGGACATGGGCAGGCGCAGATACCACTTTAGTGGTTACTTTCATCCCCGGAGATACAGGAGCGCTTTCTCCAGGTACCCAGGGGGACACCGACCGGGAGAGAGAAGTAGAGCGCCAGAAAGTGAAAGAAAGAAGAAAAAAAAAGCAATCTATCGTCCAACCTCATGCTGAGACGCACATTGCTTCACCGGCGAGCTACACAAGCCCCTTAACACAGCCTGCGGATCGTTAGGACTGCCTGTGAAAAGGTATGTGTGTGTGGGTGTGTGTCTGTGTGTGTGTGTCTGTGTGTGTGTGTGTGTGTGTGTGTGTGTGTGTGTGTGTGTGTCTGTCTGTGTGTGTCTGTGTGTGTGTGTGTGTGTGTGTGTGTGTGTGTGTGTGTGTGTGTGTGTGAGTGTGAGAGAGAGAGAGAGAAAGAGAGACATGGTGTGTGTGTGAGAGAGAGAGACGTATGTGAATGTGTGTGTGTGTATGTGTGTGTGTGTGTGTGTGTGTGTGTGTGTGTGAGACACCAACTGCTTCACTACAGAGCAGCAGCAGCAGCCCCATACCACAGGCTGTGGATTGTTAGGATTGCCTGTGAAGGTTTTTACTTTCTTGGTAAAGACAAGAGAAAGTTATCTATCCAATAAACAAGGCGGTAAAAAAGACGACTGCAGCCTGGAGTTGCCTATGTGCTGTTTGCCCTTGACTTACAAAAACCTTAATGAATGGAAGGCAATAAAATGTTTAAAACTTCTACGCTTAGGTTTATAGTCTTTAAATGATTTTATTTTGCATTTGCCAAAGGGTTACTTGTGCAATTTATGGGCAGTGTTTTATAAAGTCTGTACAAACCGTAAATATAATGACATTAAAATTTTTGGGAAAATGATGCATCCTTATTAAGTTTCTTTATAGTAGATTAAGTTGTGCTTTAACTGGGTCATTTAAAGTGCATGCTTACAATTCATCTTCTACTATATTCTTCTTTCGTGATAGAGGAAATTTGGAGTGTGACAATATGTTACATAACATGCCGT
>NC_085012.1:21081908-21089408 GCF_963854185.1 Sardina pilchardus
GAGAGAGAGAGAGAGAGAGAGAGAGAGAGAGAGAGAGAGAGAGAGAGAGAGAGAGAGAGAGAGAGAGAGAGAGAGAGAGAGAGATATGGAGGGGGTAGAGCGGGAGAAAAAGACGAGAAGAGAGAGGTGGAGAGAAATCGAGAGAGCAAAGGTGGAGGTATTCGGAAAGTTGGACTCAAGTTAAGTAAAAGACTTTGTGAAGTTGAGCTGTGCAGCAGAAGGAGATGGAGGAGGATTTGGCCGTTCGGGCCAGTCCAAGCTCCGATGAAAACGAATGGCCCCTGCAGGCACCCTTCTGCTGGAGGTGGGGAGGCTCTTTACGGCTGCTGATGACCTGGAGATGCCATCTGCCGGGCCTGCGCCCAATGATCTGCCAGGACTGGGCAAGGACACTGTTAACTCTGTGCATGTGCTGGTTGGCATGCTCAGCTACACCTCACTTGGATAGTTCACTCAAAGAGACTTTACAGATCATCTGTCAACATTCAAGTTCAGTATGTCCAATAGTTGGAGCACAATTACTGAACATCCAACCCAACCCAACCTTAAAGGAACCGTATGTAGGATTTTGGCCAAAACTGATATGGCAATCACTCTCAAAATACTGTAGAGCGGTGTATACTAACTAGAGCAGAGCTGGCAATCTGGATGCTGAAAAACTACTGACTTTGTGATCAGTAGATAGGTGGAGGGTGGCGCATCAGGCCAAAACACAACATGCACACATTAACATCAGTTAATCAGCTGCATCAGCTGCAACTTCACTTTTTTAAATGACAATATCCTGGCCGGACAACTGTTGTCAGTGATACTAGTATTTGAAATGAGCATGATTTCTTAAAGTCTAGTGACATATCAGGGGCATTTTATGAATAATTGAAATACATCTCTTACATATGGTTCCTTTATCCACATCCAACCCCTAACCTTAACCTTACGCCTACATTAACCTTTCATTATAGTCAACAAAGTGTAGTCTGTTGATCACTTGATCATCTGTAGATGGCCTGTAGGCTGATAATCCAAGTCAACCGTGACCAGATGCTCTTGCTGGTCTCGGGAGCTCTCCACCTCATTTCCTTTATTTTCTAATCTGCTTCATGGACTCATAAATCATATGGAGTTAGACGGCAATGCTGCAGTGACTACAGGCCGTAGAGATCTATTATTCACAGAATAATGTCTCACCCACAGAAATAATGGCTCATTTGGGATGAAAGACACATTATGCTCTCTCAGGCGTAATCTAGTCTTGAGCATGTGTGTGTGTGTGTCTCTGTGTGTGCATGTGTGTGTGTATGTGTGTGTGTGTGTGTGTGTGTGTGTGTGTGTATGCGCATGATTGACATCCATGTTGAAAAGTGTAAGCCGTTTAAATGACTGGCTTCTGCCCTATCTTTTCCCCTGTCACTCCGTCTCCCGATAATAAATGGAAAGGCGGCGAGGGTGAGACTGAATTAAATTCGGCGTGTAAAATTCTTTTCAAATTGAAAAAGTCAAGGACCTCGAACAAAAAGGCCCGGAGGGAGAGGAATCAGACAGCGAAAGAAAAAAAGAAATGTCTGAAAGAAAACAGAGTGTTTTAAAATGCCCTGATTGGAGACGTTTGGGGAGTTACGGTTCACAAGAGTGTGTGTTCTGCTCAATCATTAATCGGAGTTTCAATGATAACTCCCACAACTGGTTAAATCTGACAGAGAGAAAATGAGAAAATGAGAGAGAGAGAGAGAGAAAGAGAGGAAGGACAGGGTGAGAGAATGAATTGAGATTGAGAGAGAGAGAGAGAGAGAGGGTTGGAGATAGAAAGGAATGTGTATCAAAAGAAATGTGACATGAGAATCAATGGTTTTATCTATGCAAAATGGTAATGCTTGAGAGTGAGAAGGAGTGAGAGCAAAGGAGAGAAAGAAAAGATAGAATGAATAAAAGAGAGAGATGGCAGAGAGGAACTGCGGCTTTATCAGAGCACCCTGATGGAAATGAGTATGTGTGTAGTGCTCCTGCTAAAATGAGTGTGTGTGTGTGTGTGTGTGTGTAGTCCTCCTGGTGGAGACGAGGGTATGAGTCTGTAGTCGCTTGTGTAGAGCTCCTGGGCATCTTTATCGACCCCCAGAGAGCGAGTGACTCCCCCGTCTCCCCCACCACAGAGCCCCCCTCCCCCTCTCTCTCCTCCCCCTCATCTGCTGGAGTCCACGGGGAGACCAGCCGCATATCCTGCTCTCACATCAGTGGAGAGACACCCAACCAGATCTGAGAGGCACAGAGGTATGCAGACATAGGCCCTAATGGACACGGCTGGACCACAGATGTCTAGACAACATGGACATGACTGGACCACAGATGTATAGACAACATGGACATGACTGGACCACATATGTATAGACAACATGGACATGACTGGACCACAGATGTGTGTAAACAACATCGACATGACTGGACCACAGATGTGTAGACAACATGGACATGACTGAACCACAGATGTGTAGACAACATGGTCATGACTGGGTCACAGATGTGTAGACAACATGGACATGCCTGGACCACAGATGTGTAGACAACATGGACATGGTGGAACCACATCAGCTTTCAGTAGCTAAGACATGTGCACGTCTTTGACAACACTGGCAATGAACCTGATGAGCTTAGAGAAGCTCATATGGAGACACATTACAGACACCACAGAGAGGCATTGGAAAGAATTGATAGATCGATAGATCGATAGATAGATAGAGGAAGTAGATATGGAGTTGAAGAACTAGTCAGAGAGGAAGAGAGAGGTTAGGTTCTGAGAAGGTCAGATGTATGCACACCTTAGACACCAAAGACACAGCTTATCCAGAAGACAAGGCCCCACTCACTGCAATGGGGAAGTCCAACAATTGAGCACAATCATGCAGATACCAGTGTGGCTTCTCTATATGAAACCCTCCAGGTTGCTCACCGTAGGCTCACTTAAGCAGAGGTGTGTAACCGAGGCTTCAGAAAGTCCTACCATGTATTGGTTCTACCTGTGCACCTAACACTGGGGATTTCACAGACAGTCTGGAGCCTCTCCACATCCAGCAGGAGGAAAACCACCAGGTGATTGGTCCCTCTGGGACAAATCTCACTTGAACCGTAGTGGGCTACAGACACATTGTGTTCCCCTGTTCCTGCTAAGGGGTCCTCAAACTTGAAGTCACACACACACATACACATGCTCGCACACACACACACGCAGACGCACGCACACACACACACACACATACAAAAGCAGGTGAGACGCCTTCAAATGACTGTTCCATTAGTAGCAGCAGGGAAGTCTCTGCGGCTCTACACCCATGCTGGGTCTCACCTAGTGATGGGCTCTTTCACTGCACACACACGCACTCACATACACATACAAATACACACACACACACACACACACACACACACACACACACACACACACACACACACACACACACACACACACACACACACTCAGATCTCACCTGCTGTGACCTTATTTGATGAAGTGACACAGAAGAACTCTCCCACTTTTCACTTTCCTGGACACACACACACACACACACACACACACACACACACACACACACACACACACACAGGGACGCAGACGCACGTCGCCTACTGTTGCATTTATCATCCTTGGCCCTGACAGCCTAATCTCCAGTGCTCCACTGAGATAAATCATAATTCGCCATTAAGACAGCTACAGGACAGCAGATAATAAAGGAGGCCTCGCTGCTTCAGCTCTCCATAATAAAGGTCGCGACATGAGCCCTAACAGATGTTAGATCACAGATGTTAGATCACTGTGTGCGTGTGTTTCGTGTGTGTGTGTGTGTGTGTGTGTGTGTGTGTGTGTGTGTGTGGAGGTAATGAGAGCAGAGGCTGATCTGGAGTCAAATAACAGACATGCACCTGAAACACCCAGAGGTGGAAATCCCTGCCATGTACTGTATTCCTTCCATCTCTGCACATAGCGCACAGGTGATCTCACCGATTAGCTGATCCATCTCGATTAGCACAAGACTTATGCTAATTAGCTGGTTTAGTGAAGGGTTAGAACAACTATGTGGCAAGAGCTTTTACTTTCTAAAGTCGGAAGGTATCAGACAACCACCTCCAGTTCCATTTCTGCAGCGTTCACTGACTCACTGACAGAAAGGGAAAGCCTCTTAAAAGCCTCGGTGCCTCTGGTTCCTCATGTCCAAATGATGCTAATGCCGAGAGTATACCAAACAAAGTCTGGCTTTTACAAAGTGCTCTCAGTGAAACTGTGAATAAAGCATGTCAGAAAAGAAATCTGCGGTATTGACCTTCTACCAGTTCGCCCGGAGACAGACATTTTGTATTATTGGGCCATCACACCCAAACATTAAACGAAAAAGTCTTTTTCTGTGGCCCTGGCAAGGAAACGGTTTTAATGCGGGGAGTCGGGGGACTCAAGGCATAATGCGGGGAGTCGGGGGACTCAAGGCATATCCCTCCGACAGAGATGCCGAGCCAAAACACAAACAGATAATTACAAAGCAATATGATAATATAACCCAAATAAAAAAAAATCCATTAAAAGGATTGCATGGTTCAAAAGCGGGCCCTGCAGGGTAAACATGACTAATGGTTGTTTGGGAGCGGCTGGCCTGGCACTGTGGCTGGGTGTAATAGAAGCGAGCTCTAAAAGCAGCGCGCTTGGCCAAGGTCAGCGAACAACGGGCGGCCTGGATGGTAGGCGAGTACGAGTCACGACACGCAGGTGAAAATTGAAATGACTTTTTGCGCTGCTGTTTCCAACAAGGCTGCAAATCCACTATTAATGACCTGAGTGGGGTGGAGTTCGAGGAGGAGAGGTGGGGTGGGGTTCTCCCTCTCTCTCTCTCTCTCTCTCTCCTTCTCTGTCTGTGTGTGTGTGTGTGTGTGTGTGTGTGTGTCTGTACAATCTTTCCCCAATGCTAAGGGGAAAGCTAAGCCCCACAGAGAGTGGAATTCCTATAAGATGACAGAAATCAATTTAAATAAACCATAGGGAAGATGAGAAGCAATCACTGTGAATGTTCCACCAAGCAGTCGATTTTAAAGACACATCTTTTATATTACCTTTATGTTAGAGGCAGACAGTATGGAACACATATAAAAATGACACTTGCAGTAAACTGCTTTTGGATGCTGTCTACAAACATCGAACCACAATAATACAATGCTAACATGGATTCATTAAAGTGCATGAAAAATAAACTCAGTGTACACACGAGTACACAGGCACACGCACACTCACACTCACACTCACACTCACACTCACACTCACACTCACACTCACACACACACACACACACACGCACACACGCACACACACACACACACACACGCACACGTACACGCACACACACTCACACACACACACACACACACACACACACACTCACATACATACATACACACACACACACACACACATAAAAACTGAATAGTCAGTTGAAATGAAGTCATCATTCTCCAATCATGAATAAATTAATTTTATGTCTCTCTTGGAGGTTTTCAATTATCGTTGGTGCACTTGCAGGCAACGCTCCCACTACTCTCCCACTAGTTCCTTTAACTGCCATACAGTCTCACAATGGATAACAAAGTCTTAATGCATCTTCTTCCCTGTGGTTGAACATGACAATGTTTTAATGGGTTAGATTAACTATTGTTAACTAATAAAAAATGTGGTGTACTTCGAGCAGAAACAATTTACAGTACATCAAATGAAAAAGTAATGTATATGTACAATAAACACTTTATGAACTGTTGTAACACATGCTTTATGACAATCAGCAAATAGATTTCGAAACAGCAATTAATCAGAGATTAATTAAAGCATCAATAATCCGTATATATACGCAGCCTTGGGTGTATGCTATGAAATAAATGATCTAACATTGACAGGCAGAGTTAACATGCTTTAAAATGTTTATGTGTGTGTGTGTGTGTGTGTGTGTGTGTGTGTGCGCGCGAGCGCACGTGTGTGTGTGTGTGTGTATGTGTGTGTGTGTGTAGGACACAAAATGGGTTGAGAGGAAATGAGATGTGAAGGAGACAACAACAGACACAGGGCACGTAGCAGCTGTGGATGGCTTTGACACAGCAGCATCTCCCACATACATGATGAATGTCTACGTTCACACACACACACACACACACACACACATACACACAGATAGACACACACACACACGATGAATATCTGGATCT
The DNA here is from genome assembly GCF_963854185.1 of Sardina pilchardus. NCBI lineage: Eukaryota > Metazoa > Chordata > Actinopteri > Clupeiformes > Clupeidae > Sardina > Sardina pilchardus. The sequence goes on from NC_085012.1 coordinate 21,088,131, forward strand.
TCCTGCCACTCATTTGACCTTCAAATAACACCAGATCACACACAAACACACACACACACACACACACACAGAAACAGACACACACAGACATATGCACACACTCATTCCCTGTGCTGAGAGAACCAATGAGCTGTGGTGATTTATGAGATAAGGATGAGCAGTTTGAATCTAAGGACAACAACAAATCACACACACACACACACACACACACACACACACACACACACACACACACACAGACACACAGACACACACACACACACACACACATACACACACACTCATGCATATAAACATAGACAAGCTATGCCACACACAAAGCCATGTCAAATCCGGACAGCACCATATAGGCACTACATACCAATAAACAAAAGGAGAGCATGAACCCACCGACCCTTCCTCACTTACACACACACACACACACACACACAGACAGACAAACACACCTTTAAACATATACCCTTAAAGACACACAGACACACGCACACACAAACACATACACATACACACACGCACAAACACACACACACACACACACACAAACAGACACACACACACACACACACACACAGACACACAGACACACACACACACACACACACACACACACACACACACACACACACACACACACACACACACACACTCCTTATCCTGATGGCCTCTGATTTCCTGGACTAATGAGCTGCTGATTAAAGTGACTGGTGGTGGACACATACAGCTACATGAATAATGTTTTAAGATTAGAGGGAGAGCAATATATGTGAGTGTGTGTGTGTGTGTGTGTGTGTGTGTGTGTGTGATCTTTCTAGGGACTCATCTGTGAGTGCAAGACTAATTCCCACATCCCCACTACTCTCTCCATCAGGGACACTCTTGAGTTTGAAGCCCTGAATACATACACACTTGATGTGTGTGTGTGTGTGTATGTCTATATGAACGTGTGTGTGTGTGTATGTGCATGTGCATGTGCCTTTGTGTGCATGTTTCTGTGTGTGTGTGAGTGTGTGTGAGTGTGTGTGTGTGTGTGTGTGTGTGTGTGTGTGTGTGTGTCTGTGTGTCTCCGTGTTTCCGTGTGTGTGTGCCCGTGTGTGCGAGATGTCTGCATTCCGGGGCCTCATTGCTTTTGCGGGACAGTGTCGAGTCTCAGGTCCTGGTGACGAATCAGCCTCCACTTCCCACATACAGAGCCGCTAACTAACACTGACACTGCCGCTATGCTACTGTACATACGTAGCTAAGCTTCCTCCATTAACCATTAACGCTCTCCAGCCAGTG
>NC_085012.1:21091908-21104408 GCF_963854185.1 Sardina pilchardus
CAGTTTTCTATTTCCGGCGAAGCTGCATTGTATCTGTTTTAACGTGACGGTTTACAGTGCTTAACATATCATAACGCATATAAAAGTAAAGTTTTCTATTTTATATCGGTTATATATGATGTAGTATATACATACTGAGGGCAGAATTGTCAACATTTCGAAAGAAATCTAAGTTGAGGCATAATCTAGTTAGCTACGGAGAACGCACATGTTAACAGAATGAACGGAAGTTGAAAACAGTATCGTAACCATCGCAACGATACATATTTCCGGGTTAAGGAATGAGGTGGATACCAGTATCTTAACACATCCTACTGTCGTCCCTATTGTATATTATCCCTCCAAAAAACGGGTCCCAAGAGACCTCTTTCAGTCACAGACACTTTTGACCCTTACTCTGTTATCTCCCTAGCTTTTCTCCCTCTTATTGTCCTACATTCCTCTGCAACCTGACTATTTTATTCCTTGTTTTTTCCATATTTTGCTCTTTGTCCCTCTTCTGGTGATCACGCTAACGTTATGTAACAAATGAATATGTAGTGATGCCGGTATTAGTGCCTGAAGTACTCTGTCACATCTCATGGTACTCAGCCTTAATGTGTTTACATTATACTGTTATGTGTACCGTTAACTATTTTGTCTGGTCTTCTCCCAAACACACACACACACACACACACACACACACACACAAAAACACATCCACCACCGCCCCCTCCCAAATGCAAAGAGTTTCACTGCTCCACTGACTCCAAACCCTTTGTGTCTGTGTGTGCATGTGTGTGCATGTGTGTGCATGTGTGTGTGTGTATCCCCACCACTGGTGTCCTTGTATAACAGGTCCAGAGTTCCCCCTGGCTATTTGTAGCACCACTGACCCTGGTACGAGTTGGAGCAGACTGCTGTGATTTGCCCAGTGTGAGGCCTCTGCTCCCCTCATTAACCAAGCAACCAGCCTCCATCCCCAGCCTACCCTCCCAGCAACCAACCTCCATCCATGGCCTTTTGCTCCCAGCAACCAGCCTCCATCCCCAGCCTACCCTCCCAGCAACCAACCTCCCTCCATGGCCTTTTGCTCCCAGCAACCAGCCTCCATCCCCAGCCTACCCTCCCAGCAACCAACCTCCCTCCATGGCCTTATTCTCCCAGCAACCAGCCTCCATCCCCAGCCTACCCTTCCAGCAACCAGCACCATTCCTGGCCGTATTCTCCCAGCAACCAGCTTTCATTCCTGGCCTTATTCTCTCAGCAACCAGCCTACTGACCAGGCCCTATCTCCCAGCCACCAACTTCCATCCCTGGTCTTATCCTTATCCTCATCCTTATCCCAGCATATGACCTCATATATCACCCTTATTCTCCCAGCACATGGCCTCCTCATACTGTATATCCACACTACAGCACACAGGCTCCTCATACATCCACAATCGTCAGTTTACCCATCAAAGGTGCACTGTCAGCAACTAGGGGCAGAAGACAGCAGAGAGGGACCCCAAGATGGGGAGAGTGTGGTCATGCATCACATAGCTCCATTCTACATACAGTAAGGGATAGTGGATGGCATGAGTTTCGGTTCACAGAAAGAAATACACGTTCGAGGTGGTAAAATCACCCGGATTCACCAGCGGAGGGATTTTTACACCTTGCAAGAGCATATCTTTCTGTGAATGTCGTGGAGTCCATTATCCCGCTTCTGTTGCCACTTGCATTGTGCTCATAATTTAAAAGTTTTAATCACTAAAACTAGTTTGTAGAACTACTTATTTCCGCCACATACCAACTAATTTCTCAACTTGCAGGACAACTTTTTGGTTCTAAAATTTGGTTCTAAATTGATGGCTGCTATGGCCAAAGGCCAGTCGTTAGTTCCATCTCTCTCGTTGTCAAGTGGGCATGTCCCACGATTATGATGAATCTTAATGTTGAAAAATCTCTATTTTATTTACCTACTACCATGTAAGTAGCTGAAAGCAGTGTGTGTCTGTGTGTGTGTGTGTGTAAGTGTAAGTGTAAGTGTAAGTGTGTTTTTGTGTGTCTATGAGTGTTTGTGTGTTGTTGTGTTGTTGATGTGTGTGTATTCAAGCGTGAGCGTAGATCTCAGAACACCAGGCCCTTGGAAGCTCCCATCTCCAGTAGCCAGAGTGGATCCATCTAGTAATTAGCGGCCAGACTGATTGCTATAATTAGCCCATTGGTCCCGTCTGTATTGAGGGGAGTGTCAGTGTGCACTGTGAGTGTTTTTAAGCTGTCTGCCTCTGTCTCGTTACCTTCACTCAGGCTGCTACACGAATGCGTCAGGAAAGACCAGCAAAATACCATGAAAGAGCCACAGTCCTGTCGTTTCTGCATTGTGGCTTATCACGATTTAGATAGAGCAAATGAAGTGTTATGACAAAGGAAATTATGGCCAATTAAGTCTCCAGCAAATTACTTAAACACAGTATAGTGGATTAAACCTTGCCTCTTGAAGTCATATTACTGTGATGTGTTCTCTCTCTTTCTCTCGCTTTCTCTCTGCTTCTTTCAGTTCTGGCTGATCAGCTGATTATGAGCGACAGCTGTCACTCAGCCATAGGATGATAGGCTGGCCTCACACTCCTAGTGTCGCTGCTTGTTTTCATGCCACTGACATACTAGTCTGGCTCTTCTCAATGAGTTTATGATTCCCTCAGCCACCAGCATGGCGACTCAATCAGGGACAAGAGGGGATGGCATTCACTTTGAAATTGAAAGTGGCTGTGCTAAATGGTAGTAGCAACATCTGCTACTAAAATGCAGTTGAAAGAACGAGCAGAATTACACTGCAAAGGTAAATGCATTGTTTCCCGACTGCCAATGCGGTTCATTGTCAGTTTGTATTAGGTGAAGTAGGAAGAAACAGGATTGGCTAATGATTTCAAATTTCACGAATATTCTACACCCCACCCATTACGATGCTATGGTTGGTAACAACAAGTAAAAGGAAGTGAGTGAGTCTGGTGACACCAGACTAAGAGTATGGCACTGGGCATCTAGAATGAGTCCCCTCCCCCAGATCGATGCAGGAAATGATGGGGCGTGTCATATAGACAGACCATAAGAGTGAGAGACAGAGATAGAGAGGGAGAGAGAGAGAGAGTGTGTAGTGTGGCAGAGAGAAAGAGAGAGGATTCCTGTGGCAGACAGATAGAAAGAGAGAGAAAGAGAGAGAGAGAGAGAGAGAGAGAGAGAGAGAGAGAGAGAGACTGTTGTGTGTACTGTATGTGTATGTGCATCTCCTGAAGCTGTCTATAGCTAAATCATCTCTTCATCCCTTCTGCCAGCCTTGACAAATGTCCCTTCTGCCAGCTGCAGTCTCTACTGTGGGGAGGCTGACTGGCCTTATTACAGGGAGCCGACTCATTTCTTCAGGAGAGAGAGAGAGAGAGAGAGAGAGAGAGAGAGAAGAACAGGAGTGTATATGTGTATGTGTGTGTGTGTGTGTGTGTGTGTGTGTGTGTGTGTGTGTGTGTGTGTGTGTGTGTGTGTGTGTGTGTGTGTGTGTGTGTGTGTGTATGTGTGTGTGTGTGTGTGTGTGTGTACAAAAATTCAGGGATGGGGAGGGGGTCTAAGGACAGCAGAGAGAGAGAAAGAGGAAGAGAGAGAAAGAGGAAGAGAGAGAGATAGAGAAGCTAACAGTCAGATTGCCACATGAGGTCACAGCCCAGGGATCCAGCTAGTGACAGACTCAGTCGTTGTGTGTGTTGAAGGGAAAAGTAGCCACGATCCAAGCTGGAGAACAAGCACTGCACCGGCAAAGACTCCAGAGACACCACGAGCACTTAATGCATTACAGAATTCACAGCACTCTGCAACACCTTTAAGAGAATACTGCATATTCTATATGGTACTGTAGCGGTACCTATTGTCACAAATTCTGAATAGCTACTCAGCTATTCAGCACACTGTATCCACCACACATTACCATATAAGCATCATATTGGTGGTTGCACATCGCATTTATATTTGCACATTGCATCCACCATATTTATAACATAGCATATTATTATCTATCAGGTATATAGCATACCATTCAGAACATACTGTATGAGGAGCATGTGGATGAGATTGAATAGCTGAGGGACAATATAACCATGACAATACAGCCTGTATGGCAGGTGTGTGTGTGTGTGTGTGTGTGTGTGTGTGTGTGTGTGTGTGTGTGTGTGTTTAGGGGTGGCTGCCCAAGTTGTGTGCGGTGCTGCCTGTATGGTGTGTGTGTGTGTGTGTGTGTGTGTGTGTGTTTAGAGGTGGCTGCCCAAGTTGTGTGCGGTGCCGCCTGTATGGCAGGTGTGTAATGAAGGTTAATACGCGCCGATAGAATCACATGAGCTGAAACACGGCTGAGACGAGATCTCATCGCGAGCGATGCTGCTGTCTCCAGCGATGCTGCTGTTGCCGCGGCGTCCTCCCTGCCATGTAAATGGGATTAGTAATCACGCCATCTCTCAATCTGTCCCGGGCCCCCGACGGAGAAAACGCCTCGCCGCTCCCCACAGCGTGGACGGAATAATGAGACGCGTCCGTGACAACCACCGCCCCGGCGCTCCGGTCTGGTTGCCAGGCGCCACAGAGCAGGTGAGGGGGGGAGGGGGGGGGTGGGGGGGTGCAGCAGGGGAAATCAATGACAGCGATTCTCTCTCACACCTTTTATGGAAATGAGATTGGGGTGTGATTCCGGTGTGTTCATGGGGAATATGAGAGGCTGTGTGTTTTCCAGATTACCATTACTGCTGGTTCACGAACCCTGCACTTTAGCACTGCGGATGGTAATGATATGACAGAGACGCCGGCATGTAATCACAATGGGGACACAGAGGCATGCTACAAACAGAGACACCAGCGCATGAAATCGACAGATGCCTCAACGAGGGACACTAGAATACAGTATACTGTATAGTATGTGGGTTGTGTTGGAGTATGTGTGTGTGTGTGTGTGTGTGTGTGTGTGTTTGTGTGTGTGTGTGTGTGAGGAGAGAGAGATAGACAGGGAGAGAGTTAGTGTCACTGTGTGTGTGTGTGTGTGTGTGTCTCTCTGTGTGTGTGTGTGTGTGTGTGTGTGTGTGTCTCTCTCTGTGCGTGTGTGTGTGTGTGTGTGTGTCTCTCTCTCTGTGTGTGTGTGTGTGTGTGTGTGTGTGTGTGTGTGTGTGTGTGTGTGTGCAAGTATGCTGGTGTTTCAGTGACACCATGACCCTCTGTGCAGTAAGGCCAGCGCACAGCAGATGGGGAGGGAGATGGAGCAGGGAGGGGGGGTGGCGGGGGACTCGGGCTGGTGGAGGGCCAAGGTGGGTGTGAGTGTGTGTGTGTGTGGGGGGGGGGGGGGCTTAGACTGCGGGTCTGAAATACTCCGAATAATAATGAAACCAGGACATGGCCTAGGAGCTTATTTAGAAAATAACTTCTGACAAACTTTTGTTGGGAGGACTCGCCTATCCGCTGACAAAGCTGACAGGCTCTTTTTTTGGCTTTCTGTTGCCGCCACGCAGAAAAGGTGAGAAGAGAAATACAGGGGCCCGCACTGTTTCGCTCGAGGTCGACAGGAAAGCTCCTGTGCAAGACGCTAATCCCCAGAAAATAGCTCCAGCTCCACAGAGAACATCAGAGGGGTGAGGAAGTCTTGTTATTACACGGGGAAAAGCTGTTTATTACAAAACATTGCACTGTAGAACAGCATTACGCCAATCCAGCCTGATCCATCACGGGGAGAGCATTAACCTGTGGGTGCACCGCGAGAGCACAAACACACATAGACACACACACACACACACACACACACACGTGGAGTGGACACACACTCACACTCATGCACGCACACACAGACACAGATACAGACACAGGCAGACACTCAGACAGACACACACAGACAGACACACACAGACAGACACACACACACACACACACACACACACACACACACTCTCTCTCTCTCTCCTCCACCACCCAAAATTGCATGTTGTTTTCTTTGGAAAATACAGGACAAGCCTACTTACCAGTGATGTGAAGATGTATGTGTAATAGACAGACAGCATCCCCAGCTCTGAGGCCTGAGAGAGAAAGAAAGAGAGAGAAAGAGTGAGAGAGAGAGAGCATATAATTACATTAATTTCAGATTTAATGAACTCTGTTCAAACAATGACTTCATCTAAAGCAATATCTGTGGAGACATCCCATAATGCAACAGCAGCTTTAAGTGGATGATTACTGTACATCCGTGCTGAACTCGGTCTCAGGTGTCAAGGCGACAGCAGCGCTCTCAGACGTGCCTGGAGCTGAACTTCATCTCCGTGGGTGTGTGAGTGTGCTGATTAGGGCATGTGTGTGGGTCAGTAGCTGCGATTCCATTGACCATTAAATTGCGCAAATTAAGATTTGCGAAAAGAAATGTGGTGAATGGAAACACACACATTTCGAAAAAAATCACATTTTTCGATAAAACGTTTTTGCGCTCGGGGGAGGTGGTATTTCGAGCATATCGAAATTTGTATATTTCGCAAAACTGCAATGGAAACACTTTTTTCGCATCTAACGAGTCACGTGATCCAACAACCGGATGTTAGGAGGAACGAAACCGACGAAGAAGACTGTCGACAGGAAGTGGCACCGGGAGAATAATGTAAAAATATATATTTTTATTCATTAAAAGTGGCTCGTATCATTCTAAAATGTTGAATCCAAAGCTCCTCTGTGAACTCGCCGACAACACTTTCTCAAAAACGCTGCATACGCAACCGCTCAACTAGTTTTGTTTACCCATAGCAACAACGTTGCTATGCTTTGCTGGTTTAACGTGATGAGAACGGTGCTCAAAGAAATCTAGATTCTAGATTCTAGTTCTAGAAACTAATCAACTGGGCTGATCTAGGCCTACGAATAATTAAGGATCTTTGTACGAAATATTCCACTGACATGGCTGTGACATGATTTAAGCATAGGCCTATAACAAACTCCTGTGATTGATATGTCATTTTTAATTTTATGTTTCTGCCCCACCAAAACGTAGGCCTCCTCCTCTCATGGCTTAGCCTAATGACTGATAATCAGCGTTAGTGCCGTGGTGGCAATGCATTTAGTGTAGCCTAAATCTGGGTTATGTTGATAACCGCCATGTCTCCTAATGACTTACAGCACGCGAGAATACACGAGATTTTAATTTAGTTAGCCGAATGTAATGGAAACACCGCAATTGCGAAAATTGTGATTTTCGACATTAAGACAATATCGACAAAGTTTTTGCGCATATTTGTAATGGAAACGCAGCTACTGACAAATTAGGCTTTTAAAAATGTGAATCCTTTAAAAAAGATTTAAAAAAAAAAAAAGTTGGAAGACGGTGTTTAACAACTCTGTGCAAGACTTACATGGGTTTTGATATATTTTTAAGACTGCATTTATACGGTCACAACCACAACAAGAGTGGCACAACCAGAAGTTTCTAAAAACAAAAAAACTTAAAAAAAAACAACCTCTTCTTTCTCTTTTGGTAAGTATACTTGAGAGTGTCTACGGTGCTTCATTTGAAAATTCTTATTTTGCAGTTGATTGATATTAGTAACTTATGAATACTTATTAATACTTTATTGTGCACTTTGTGCATTCACATTCTAATACTTCTCTTGAGAGGAAGAGAGTTAGTGCCACTGTGTGTGCGTGTGCATTTCAGTGCATGTCAATGCATGTGTGAGCAGTGAGTCAGTGTCACTGTGTGTGTGTGTGCGTATGTGTGTGTGTGTGTGTGTGTGTGTGTGTGTGACTTCACAGGCTAAATGAGAGCAGGGAGCCTGACACAGGTTTTCCTCTCTCCTCCTCTCTCTTCCTCACTTCTGTAGAGCAGATAAAAGAAGTGCCGCTTAAAAATGACTCGACTCAGTACCCCGCACTGGTCTCCAAGGAAACCAAGGCTGCAGGAACTGACTTCAGTCTCTTCTCCAGTCAGGAAGTCAAAACTGTCAATAACTCTGTCTGACTGTCTCTTTTGATGCTCTGTAGAAAGCGTATTCATGCATTTGTTTGCATGTTTTGAGTGCTTGTTTGTTTTTGTGTGCGTGCGTGCGTGCGTGCGTGAGTGTGTGTGTGTGTGTGTGTGTGTGTGTGTGTGTGTGCTAATATGTGTGTCTATGTATACGTGTTTTCTGTGTGTGTGTGTTCTCACACCTTCTCCATAAGGAGCCTTGCTAAGATAAATAAAGGAATATTGATCCCTCGTAACCTCTGCATAATTGCATTTCCTCTTCCACAACACAGAGTGAAGTGAAACCACTCAAATCATCGCTGTAGTTTTCCATGATTATTTTTCATAAACGTTCCTCAAATCCCCTCATTAATGTCCAATCAGAAGGGAACTGGAATCAATACTCTCATCAGATAGACTCAACACACACAGAGCTACGTATTGAGGGAGATGATCAAACAGAGCAGATGTCTCAGACACACCGACATTAAAACACACAGACACACTGATACTAACACACACACACACACACACACACACACACACAGAGAGAGAGAGAGAGAGAGAGAGAGAGAGAGCGAGCAGTGGCGTAATTTGCACAGGTAGCTGGTGCAATTTGAGTAGGTTGTGACACAGACCAAGACCAATTAATGTTCAGCAACTGACCAGATTATATCCAACAACTGAGCAATTTATGTCCAGAAACAGACCAGTAACTGACAAGTTTATGTTGAGTAAAACCTCACCAGAAACAACCTACCAGTGCAGTTTAAAGTATCCAGCTGACCTCGTTCATTGCAGCGCTATGCCCATCTGTTGTTGTATACTTTAAACAGACTTTAAAGGCAGACTGTGTAAAACATCTGGTTGAATCTCTAATTATCAGTAAACATTGAAAACAAAGATTGTTCTTGTTTACTTTTATGATACTCTATGATGCATATCTGTAATGAAATGGAACAACAATGTAGGAGCATGGTTTCTAATCTAGGTTCTCATCTACAGTAGGACTAGGATTTGATTATAAGATTAGGGTCTCATCTAGGACTATGACTTGATCATAAGATTGGGGTCTCATATAGGACTAGGATTAGGACTTGATTAAGAGTCGGGTCTCACAGTCTACTCTACACAGCAGAGTAGTAGTAGTAGTAGTAGTAGTAGTAGAGTGTATCAACTCTTTAAGAGTTGATTTTAACACCACTCTGAGTTTATATGGTCCCAAAGTGCTAGAACTACTCCGATAATTGCTCTCTTTTCAGATCAAAATGCAACACTTTTGGACTCTACCACTAACACCTACAATAGTGCACAATTTTACACTTGATTTCACTGCACATTTTCTGCATGTCCTGGAGATGGAGATGGTGAACTCTACTCTATATGGATAAACTGGATAGTCCCTCTCTTAGTGGACAGACAATTTAGCAGGCTTGATGGACCAGTGGTAATTTCGGCCAGGGTTTGACTTTAAAACGGCATGTTACACTTGGAAAAAACATCCGTGCACACAACACACAAGTACTGACATTCTGCACAGGAAGTTGCCCCCTTAGCATTCTCTCCATTCTAAAACCACTAATGTGTAAAACGGGCATTGGTCCAGTTTTTGAACTGACCTCATCAGTTTCAGGCACTTGACCATCTCCTGTTCCAATACTTAATTTAACAGGAGGCCTGAGAGAGGCGTAATGGTCACATCAAAGGGCCTTTCCAGATGGCAGTGTGGTCTGTGTAAGTTATTTCTTAATACTGGAGGAATTGAGCATGTAATTGAATCCTCTGACTCAAGCTGGTGTGTGACCGTCTGAGTGTGACTGGGAAAACACACACACACACACACACACACACATACACACACACACACACACACACACACACACACACACACACACACACACACACACACCTTACTTTGATCTGCTGTTTGGATCTTCACAAAGAGGAACGAAGCGGAGAATGTGTATGGGATGTGTATGTGTGTGTGTGTGTGTGTGTGGGGGGGGTGATAGTCAGAGGAGAGAAGGATTCTGTGAATTCACCAAATACTCTTTCCGTATATCCATAAATAAACCAAACCCCCTACTGATGATCTGTGATGGTGCCTTATAGCATATTAGGTAAACACTTAGAAAGTAGGGGACTGTAAAAGGAAGGGTTACCAAAGCAACCGATGGGTACAGGGTACTATGGCACTATGCTTGAATGTCTGAATAAGTTGTTATGAGCGATGAAAGGACTATTATTATGAAAGCATGCATGGGACAACATATGGATATACATTAATATTGTTTAGTGAATTCACAGAATCTGCTACAGAGCTTTATAGCAAAGATGTCATCACTGACATTGCCCCGAGGTAAAACCAGCTTTACAGTATAATGCTTTATGACACTTCAAGCTGTAAGGGCTTAAACGGTTACATCATAATGTTTTATGAACACTGTCATGAGTTTGTGCAAATAGTCATGAGGCTTCATAATTGCTTTATTACACTTCATGAATTTATTTAGAAAGCTTTTGAAAGTATTTCTAATAAAATACATGGTTCACAAATAGTGTTCCCGTAATGGGTACTGATTTCAAGGTAGGCTACCGCAAATAACCCTGTTTGGAACCCCCCCACATCACGGCAACAACATTCGGGTGTTGTCAGGGCAACAAGCAAGCCTAGAGTGAACCATGTGATTGTGATGTGAAATGTGGACCTTTGATCAGATAGAGGACGGCGAGAACAGAACATAGACTGAAAGCCCAGCAGCTGAGGTGTGTGTGTGTGTGTGTGTGTGTGTGTGTGTGTGTGTGTGTGTGTGGGAGGGGGTCTCCTAGGAGAGATAAAGCAGGCAAAGGGAAATCACAGCAGGGGACCACATACAAAAGTAGGGGAGAAAAAGAGAGGGAGAGAGAGAGAGAGAGAGAGAGAGAGTCAAATAAGTGAAGTATAAAGTCAGAGGAGCCTTTACCCAGACAGCAGACATTAAACCCAGTCAAGTAATACGGATTAATCTGCAGCAAATGCAAAGACAGACCAGACCTCTATAGAAAACGCCACAAAAACTTGTCTTCGTAAGAAACTGAAGTTAAATGTTGACCCCTTTGGCTAAAATCTATAACACCGCTTTTAAAAACGACATCCAACACTTCAGAGAGGCCCCAAAGGATTTGTGGTATTTTACAGACAAAGCACAAAGGTGAAAAAAAACAGCCCTCCAGTTCAACACGGAAGACCTTTGTAGCCATGGGCCAGTGTAATAGTCTTTTGAGGACCGCCAGAGCATCTTTCACCAGACCTCTTCCTGTGAGGGCTCTTATTTAACATCCGCCAGACTGAGCTCCTGTTTAAGATTCTCCGTGTAGGTGACCCACTCCTACAGACAGGTCAGCTTTGGCTTCAGGATTGAAATGTAGGCCACCGATTCCACGTAAGACCTCTGAAAGTTCTACATTATGACTGTTGAGGTATGCAAGCATCTAATGCCTCTAGGAACGTCCAGGGAGTATGCACTGTAGATTCACTGTGTACTTTGGAAGAAGATGCATTGTTTCGAAAATGAAACACTGATCCAGCTTTCTGATAGGTTACATGGAAAAGATAGCCTAGAAATCTAGACGCCCCTAGCGGCAGCAAATGTAATTTGGCTGGCGGGGCAGTCTAGGCACGATCCATTGAGCCAGGGAGCTGAGAACCCCCAGCACCAGCGGACAAATCACAGCGTGTATAGAGTCGGTGGGTGGGCTTAACATAATGGTGACTGACATGCGACCAGAAGTTGCGACGGTAACGCATCCTGTTATTTGAAAACAAGAAGATGATTCGTTTAGCGTTATCCTATTGCGTGGAGAGGGAAGGTTACGCATCCTGCTACTTGAAAACAATAAGATGATTCGTTTAGCGTTATCCTATTGCGGGGAGGGAATTTGAAAGACAACTGTTTATCCCACCCCTCCGATTGAGCCCTGTCTACGGTGAGTGTCCAGACCCTACAGTACATCTTGATGTGGGTCTGGCTCGTCAGGCTATGGAAAAGATAGAACAGGTGTAAAACATGGACTAAAAACAGAGTGTCTGTTGGTCTGTTGCAGAAATATACAGGCTAAAGTATTAATTCACAGAGACAACAGATGACGACATTACAACACATGTCATCAGAGAGAGAGAGAGAGAGAGAGAGAGAGAGAGAGAGAGAGAGAGAGAGAGAGAAAGAAAGACACACACACACACACACACACACACACACACACTGTATTAAGGCCTGAGTGTGTCGGAATGGTGCATTGGTCATTAATCTGCTGCGGCAGAAGTAATGAGCTCTGTGTTAATTATGACAGGCCCATATGCCTTCACGCGCCTCTCTCCACTGCTCCTGTCACCTGCAGATTTAATCAGGAGATCAGGATGGATGGCAGAGGCCACAGCCCACACACACACACACACACACACACACACACACACACACTCACACATACTGTACACACACACACCACACTGCTCTGTGACACGGGAAGTGACTGAGTCTCTCTTTCTCTCTCTCTCTCT
>NC_085012.1:21107394-21114894 GCF_963854185.1 Sardina pilchardus
AGATAGAGAGAGTTTGTCATTAGTTTAAAGGCAAATCTCAATATAGAACACCAAAAAACAACTTCAGCATTACACCCACTCCCAAGAAAATACAAATGGAAAGATGCCCGACAGGAACATTACAAATCTGAACTAAACTCAATTGAATTGGAAAATATGATATATTCATTCCTGTTCACTAATTATATAACAATAAAGAAACCGTCAACTTGGCCACTGAAAAAATAACAGCAATATTTTCGACAGCTGCCAAAAGATCCTTGATCAGTTGTCAATATAAAAACACCAGTGGTAAAAGGAAATTAACACAAATCAAAACAAATGGTTTGACAAAGACTGCAGAACATTGAGAAAAGAGTTGAGGTTGTGGTCAAACAAAAAACACAGAGAACCTGGAAATCAAGAAATTAGATTAAAATATCATTGCATCCTTCATAGCTACAAATCACTCCTGAGACGCAAAAAAAGCTGACTATGTCCAATAATCAGCTTAAACAAATAGATAATGCTATAGACCAAAATTCCTTTTGGGACCTCTGGAAAAACCTCCACAAAACAAAAAAAGAAAATTCTTTACCATTAGTTGATGGCAATATGTGGACCACACATTTTGAAAGCTTACTTAAGCAAAATAACCTAACTCCTGAACAAACAACCTTATACTCCCAATTAAAAAAGCTTGAACATACCGAAAAAGATCAATTAAACAAATTAGACTGTATTATAACACTACATGAACTGAATACCAAGATAAAATCCCTTAAAAGCAAAAAATCCTGTGGCGTAGATGGAATTTACAATGAAATGCTAAAGCACAGCACCCCTAAACTTAGAGAAGCTATCCTAAAACTATTCAATTTGATTTTATCAGCTGGCCACTTCCCAGATGAATGGAAGATGAGTCAAATCACACCCATATTTAAAAAGGGTAACAAACTAAATCCAAACAATTACAGAGGCATCTCAGTAGGCAGCAATCTCGGTAAATTATTTTGCGTATATTGAACAACAGAGTAACACATTTTATACAAGACAATCAAATATTAAATTCTTCCCAAATTGGCTTCTCAAAATGTAACAGAACAACAGATCACATATACACTTTAAATACACTAATAGATGAACATGTACACAAAGTAAAAAAAGGAAAAATATTTGCCTGCTTCATAGATTTTAGTAAAGCATTTGATTCGGTTTGGCATGAGGGACTTTTACTAAAACTTTTAGATAATAAAATTGGAGGAAAAACATATGATGTAATTAAAGACATGTATACAGACAACATATGCTGTGTAAAAATTAACAACAAACAAACTAATTATTTCAATCAGACTAAAGGAGTTAGACAAGGCTGTTGCCTGAGCCCGACATTATTTAATATCTATATCAACGATATAGCGACTAAACTTGAAAATTCACCATCTCCAGGGCTTAAACTTCTGGATCGAGAAATTAAATGTCTGCTCTTTGCCGACGATCTACTCTTACTCTCCCCCAGTGCAGAAGGATTGCAAGAAAGTCTTAACACCCTTAGTGAGTATAGCCAAACATGGGCCCCTTCCAATAAATATGGAAAAATCCAAAATCATAACATTCGAAAAAAAACATTCAAAAATAAGTAAGAAACTCAACTTCACCATTGGCAAACAAGAACTGGAACAAGTGAAAGAATATTGCTATTTAGGACTAATGATCTCATCAACAGGAAAATTTGACAGTGCTATCAAAAATTTAACCGAAAAAGCAAGAAAAACATATTACATATTACGTAAATCACTAATTCAATTTAACCCTCCAGTGAAAATGTGGCTTAAGATATTTGACTCCTTAATAAAGCCTATACTGCTATATGGAAGCGAAATTTGGGGGCCCCAAATATAAAGAGAACTTTGATTTATGGGACAAAACCCCTTCTGAGATATTCCATTTGGAATTCTGCAAAGGCATCTTGGGGGTTAACAGAAGTTCTCCTAACCTAGCTTGTAGAGCGGAACTTGGAAGGTACCCTCTCCTTATTAATATTCAAAAGAGAGCAGCAAAATTCTGGCACCACCTGCAGATAAGTAAACCTGAGAGATACCACCACACTGCTGCCCAGCTGAGGAGTAGACACCCTGAGAAGGAACCCCTAAATCACCTCATCCAAAAATATAGTCTAGACAACAATGATTTAAGTATAGTCTCAAAATTAAAACAATTTGAAAAAAGGTCTAAAGAACAATATGTCAATAATTGGAAGGAAAAAATTGAACTGATAAGTAAACTAAATTATACAAAGTAATACGAAAAGATTATAAATTGGCACCATATCTAATTCAAATCAAAAATCATCACCAAAGAAAACTACTAGCCAAGTATAGGCTAAGTGATCATAGCCTTGCCATTGAAAAAGGGAGACATAGGCAAACCTGGGTGTCACGTGAACAAAGAATATGCATTCATTGTAATACTGGAGAGATAGAGGATGAAGCCCATTTCCTAACAACATGTACCAAATACAAACACTTAAGAGAAACATACTATAAAAGAATAGAATACGTTTGCCCAGAATTCACTAACTTAGACAATGAACTAAAACTACCATTCCTCCTGGGAGAAGTGAATAGCCTTACACAATTAGCCTCTGAATACTTAGAGTCCTGCCACATTTTGAGAGAAGAATCCACATGACCCATCAACTCGTGCTGCTTATTATTTACATTAGTATAAGTTAGTGTAAGCTTTTCTTTTTTTCCATATATTTCTTATTCATTATTATTTATTATTATTTTTCATCAGTATAAGTTTTCTTTTTTTGTGTGATTATCTGTATTTTTTATTTTTGTTCTTTATTACTTAATATTACAGTATGTATTATTATTCCACTATTATAACCTGATTGATGCTTTGGCAATATTGTATTTACATTCATGCCAATAAAGCTATTGAATTGAACTGAATTGAGAGAGAGAGAGAGAGAGAGAGAGAGAGAGAGAGAGAGAGAGAGAGAGAGAGGGAGGGGAGAGAGAGAAAGAGAGAGAGGGAAAGGGGGAGAGAGAGAGGGGGGAGAGAAAAAGAGAAAGGAAGAGAGGTAGAGATACTTAAAAGGTGTGACACTGACAGTATTCTCTTTTACAGGAAGTTATCAAACACCTTTGGATCTTCCTTTTGCTGTGAATAAATCATGTAGAGAGGATAGTTCCACTGAGTTGCCCTGAGTTGTGCAACAATGAAAAAGAGCCACTGCAGCACGTCCTCGTCTCTAACCACGTGATTCCGTCTCCGTGTGTCTCTCTCTTTATCTGTGGACGATCTGCAGTCCTTTTGTCTCAGCCAGCGCTATTCAGAGCCACTTAAAGAACAGTGGGACAGGAAGTTGAGCACGCTGAAGAGAGAGATAATCTCCTGCCGTCCCGCAGGGCTAGCGGGCTTCTACAGAGACACCTCACACACGTGTGTGCACACACACACACACATATGCGCACACACACACGCGCACGCACACACGCACACACACACACGCACGCACGCGCACACATACACGCACACACACACGCACGCACGCGCACACACACACACAGACACACACACACGCACACACACACACACACACACACACACACACACACACGCACACACACACATGCACACACACAAGCGCACACACACACACACACACACACACACACCTCCAGTCCCACACAGCTAACTGGCTTCCTCAGAGATGCCTAGGGAGCCAGCAGATGGTGACATCACCACATGTCGCAGCACTTTTCCTCGTTTACCGCCATCACACTGGGGTGCCTCTCAACATCTCTCCTCCATCCTCGATGCTCGCTCCTCCAGGCTCGTTCCCACTGATCTATAACTAACACTGGATAGACTATCCCATTGTTGCCGCCCCATCATTCTTTATGTAGATCAGTGAGGAAAGAAGTGAGGATGTATAAAATACGAATGAGAGATCCTGATCTAACAGATCCTGTTAGCATCAGTGCATTTATTCACCTACAGTACAAACGCCTTTCATCCAAAGCCACTGGCAGCATCATCTGCATTTGTCCTAATCCGTATGAGTGTGTTGTGTGGGGACTGAGATATTATTTAGTGTCTTTGCTCCTCCAGTTGAAGTACATGAAGACGTAAAAAGCATTGCTGTGACAAGCCGCGGTAGTTTCACACACAGGCAAGGCTGACCTGAGCTTAAACACACACACACACACACACACACACACAGACGCACAAACACACACAGGGCTGATCTGAGCTTAAACTGAGTCATACA
This sequence comes from Sardina pilchardus, assembly GCF_963854185.1. Lineage (NCBI taxonomy): Eukaryota > Metazoa > Chordata > Actinopteri > Clupeiformes > Clupeidae > Sardina > Sardina pilchardus. Next base: position 21,111,659 of record NC_085012.1, read on the forward strand.
AGTGGTCATCATTCCCAAGGTCAGGGTTACCAGGGCGACGAGTGGCAGGCACTTAGCAGAGCATCGATTCTAAAAGGCTGGCGCTGCCAGGATGGCAGAGGTGCCAGGCAGCCAATTTCTCTGCACTTGGAACAGGCGGCTCGCTCAGGGTGTCTCAAGCCTTGGGAGGTGTGGGTGTGTGTAGGTGTAGGTGTGTGTGTGTGTGTGTGTGTGTGTGTGTGTGTGTGGGAGGAGAGGGGTGGGGGATGTTCAGCTGCCTCAATCTGTGTTCCAGGAAAGGAAATATAGAAGGTAAGCCACTCAAACCCCACCATGGTGTTGGCTACTGGGAGAATATTCCTCAGGTTTGTTTGGCTTTTAATACCATTAAGCACTAAATATGAAGATTATAAAAAGTAAGATATAAAAAGTAAGAGTGTAAAATAAAATACAAGTAAGGAATATATATACATATATATTTTTGTAGATTCCCAATAACTGCTTTTATGGAGAGGTTGACAACAGCAGCAGGCTTGGTTCTGCAGTGCAGACACCAGCACTCTGGGAGAGAGAGCAAGAGAGATAGAGCAAGAGGGATAGAGAGCGCGCACGGGAGAGAGAGAAGTGTGTGTGTGTGTGTGTGTGTGTGTGTGTGTGTGGGTGTGTGTGTGTGTGTGTGTGTGTGTGTGTGTGTGTGTGAACAGCGCAGGAGCTGGTAAGCAGATGCACAGGCCTCGGTGCAGCACACCCCGGGACGAGCGCTCCATTACGAGTCCATCAGCGGGGCTCAGTCTTTGTGCTGAGCGCAGCCCACGGAGCCAGCTGTGGCGCTAGCGCTTTGTTTTTCTGAACCACTGAATTCAGAGGACACACTTTCACACACTCAGGCTGACACACACACACACACACACACACACACACACACACACACTTACACACATACACAAGCGCACACAGACACACACACACACACACACACACACACACACGCGCACGCACACATGCACACACAGACACAGAGACACTGAGACACACACACACACACACTCACTGATAGACACACGCACATACACACACACAGACACACAGACACACAGACACACACACACATACACACACACACACACACACACACACACACTAAGGGCTCCCATCAGTGCTGTGGCCGTTACACAGAGCTGTCAGCTCCGCTTACACCACCACTTACTCAGCACATCTCTCAGGAGTGGAAAACCAACACCACCCTCTTTCTCTCTCTCTCTTTCTCTTTCTCTCCATCCCTACTTTCTCTCCTCCTCCCTCACTCTCCTGCTGGCTCACTCTTCCTCTCGTTCCACTGTCTATCCTCCCCCTCTTCTCTCCTTCTCTCCCATACTCCACCTCTTCCTCCATCACTCCCTCTCTTGTCTCTCTCTCTCCATGGCCTGGCATGTCATCACTCTCTCCATCTCTCCCTCTCTCTCCATCTCTCTCTCTCTCTCCCCATGGCTTGGCATTGTAATCTCTCTCTCTCCTCAGTACACAGAGCTGTTCCTCACCCCAGCAGCTGGCCCACAGCATGAAGCACACTGGAGCACTTTGTTCTTCTGCCTACACAGGAAGTGATAGGGAGATGCTGTGTGTGTGTGTGTGTGTGTGTGTGTGTGTGTGTGTGTGTGTGTGTGTGTGTGTGTGTGTGTGTGTGTGTGTGTGTGTGTGTGTGTGTGTGTGTGTGTGTGTGTGTGTGTGTGTATGTGTGTGCCATGTGTACGCATGTGTGTGTCTGTGGAATGTGTGTGTGTGTGTGTGTGTGTGTGTGTGTGTGTGTGTGTGTTCGCGCTCGCATGAGTAAGAGTGTGTTTGGTACATGTATGTGTGTGTGTGCCATGTGTACGCATGTGTGTGTGTGTGTGTGTGTGTGTATGTGTGTGCCATGTGTACGTATGTGTGTGTCTGTGGAATGTGTGTGTGTGTGTGTGTGTGTGTGTGTGTGTGTGTGTGTGTGTGTGTGTGTGTGTGTGTTCGCGCGCGCATGAGTAAGAGTGTGTTTGGTACATGTATGTGTGTGTGTGCCATGTGTACGCATGTGTGTGTGTATGTGTGTATGTGGAATGTGTGTGTGTGTGTGTGTGTGTGTGTGTGTGTGTGTGTGTGCGTGTGTGTGTGTGTGTGTGTGTGTGTGTGTGTGTATGAACAATGGCATGTGCACTAGAGACAGAGATGGAAAATAGGCTTCTCTGAAATAGCCCAGCGTTCATTGTAAAACAAATATCTCTTCAGCAGAGGATTGTGAAAAGAAGTTTGTGAAAGAAATGAACCTAAATGACCTTAAATTAGACATGGAGGCTTCCCAGCCCAAAACTCCCCAGCTGTGAAATGAAGCTGCTTTGCATGAGCCCAGCTGCATTCTAAATAGAGTGAAAATGAGAAACAGACACAAAATGGCTGATGGGAGAAAAATGCTAATAAGTAGAAAACAGCTAGCAGTGTTTGGCAATGCATGTCTGCTCCCTTGCATTCAAGAAAACCAGAAAGCAACACAAATATATGTATCAGTATTTGTCAACAGTAATATTTGATTAGCCCTTGGCTAATAATTTGCTATAGAGCACATAGACTGCTGGTAGGATCTTGTGCTTGAGAATCTCACTGCTTTAGTAGTCCAGAGCAGATGGCTAACACACCTGATGTCTGAAAAACACATCTGGTGCCTAACACACCGGCTGCCTATACACCTGATGACTAACATACCTGATGACTTACACACCTGTGGGGTATCCTACGAAGCAAGTTAGACATATCTAGGCTATATAGACATGTCAAGGCTACACAAAGTCTTAGGTTAAGTGATCCTACCATTGCAATTATGTGATAAATTTGTAAAACTAGGCTTTCGGCTCAGATCTGTGCGCGTTCTCGGTGTGTGTGTTTGTGTTTCATCTTTCACAAGGGTGTCACTGGTTGGGTAACAATAGAACAGAGAACATGCCACCGCTTCCCTATTCAGTGAGAAGGACATGTCTATGTAGTGAGAAAATACCAGAATCTCTTCAGCAAGAAGCCTCTTGCTCCCCAAGACAACATGGTCATTGATTCACTGACAAGCGATTGCTGGGACCTCTTCAAGAATAAGAATAAGAAACACTTTACTCATCCCCAAGGAAATGTGACTGATGGAACAGCACCGCCCAGTCCATGTTAACATAAAAGTGCACTTAGACACAAATATAAAAGTAAAATAAGAAGCCCATAGTTTTCCGAAAGAAGCACTCCATTGC
>NC_085012.1:21119894-21152394 GCF_963854185.1 Sardina pilchardus
TTTCCAGGCCAACAAGTAAATAAATAAATAAACATCTTTAATCGTGTAATGTTGTAATCTGAAACGCTGAATACAGTGTGAGTTTGACATTCATAAAAGCCCATAGATATAGCTAGATAGAAAAGATAGATACAGTAGATAGTGCAACGCTCACAGGCGACTTTGTACATACTGTTAAAGAGAGACAGATAGGGAGAGAGAAAGAGAGAGGAGAGGGTGTGTGTGTAAGGCTGCAATGCTCAGGGTTACACATGCTGTTGAAGAGAGATAGAAAGAGATAGAGAGAAGAGTATGAGAGAGAGGTAGAGTGTGCTTGTCTGTGTGTGTGTTTGTGCAAGTGTGTGCGGGCATGCATGCATATGTACTGTATGTGTTTGTCGGTGTGTGCATGCATGTGTGTGCGTATGCGTGTGCGTGCGTGCGTGCGTGTGTGTGTGTGTGTGTGTGTGTGTGTGTGCGTGCGTGCGTGCCTGTGTGTGTGTGTGCGAGGCGGTATCACTCACAGTCGGCCTGTGCGCAGATGAGGCAGGCGGTGGTGCTGTTGAAGAAGGTGAGGATCCCGGCGACGGCCAGGCTGACGTCCGTGTTGGTGGGCCGCAGGTCCAGCGTGGTGAAGCGCGGGAACTGCACCTTCAGGATGTCCTCGGGGGCCACCTTCACGTACGGCACCTGCACGGGGACAAACACAGCAGAGCGTCACGCCTCGGCCTTCTCTCACACATTTAACCTAGCGTTGTGTTGAGGTCTTCAGTGGTCAGTCTGCAACGCTAATCCAATGATTCTTTTTTACATTTTCAGTAAACATTGTAAAGATACAGTAGGCAACGTTTCAACCCTGCTGGGTCTTCTTCAGGCATTTGACATTACATTTATTTGACTGAATCAAGTTTCATTTGTCCTGCACCTGCCAAAAGGTGGGATGTATACACAATAACTCTTCTCACAATAACGTCTTCAACATTCACACTTCACGTCATATTTCATTTTATTGGTTGCTTAGCTGAAATGTCAGCCACGTTTCACACATTTCTTGGACTGTAATTGTATTACGGGTGCTAATTGGTAATAGTTCCTCTGCAGTTTATCTCTAAGTTAGGCAGTTAAAGTGAGCAGGCAGAGTTCTGAAGCATTGCTGGTTTATTTGTTCTTCATAAGAGGAATACACACACACACACACACACACACACCGTCGCATAATGATCTCTGTGTTTTTTTATGATATATAAAAACACAGAGATCATTATGCGAAACCTGAAAATAATGGCTTCATTTTCATATGGATAATTAGATGGAGTTTTAGCTTATTCTATTTCAGAACCTAATAAGGGTGACTGTGAATTACTTTGGATGCTCTCAGAAGTCTTTTACATTACCAATAAAGCTGTGGTGCAGCAGATTATACAGACGTCTCGACGCTGATAATGCTAAAGAATTCATTAAAAAAATACATACATTTTCGGAAGATGGAACTCACAGCAGCAGCAAAGCATACAGAATGAATCACAAGCACCGCATAAACAAAACACTTAAGAGGCAATAACCACCGAGATCTATGGGCTCCATCTAAAATGCTGCTCGCGCAAGAGATCATCTCCACTGGCGAGGCTTTTTTCTTTCATTACTCATTTCAGACCGTCGGTCAACATTCCACTGTTACATATAGTGTACATTACAAGAAGCAATTAAAATAATCTAATTTAACAGGGGACATAGAGAAAGATGGTCGCCTGCTTTGTATCTGTCTAATCCTGGATATATCCTATACACTTGGTGCGATCGCCAAAACTATACATTCAGCTAATGGCTACAGTAGCTGAGAGGAATGGGCAATAAGAATGAGCTCGGCAGCTAAGGTTCAGCAATAGCAGGGTAATCACAAGTCCATGACTTAATGAACTGAGATGTATGAGTTCAATCAGCTTCTAGCTGCCTCACGACAGTGTTGGGGCTCTTCATATGGGAGAGAATCTTGAGGACCTGTTGAGGAGTGAATTCTTTTCCTGGATCCTTCTAGAATTCTTTGCAAACGTTCTATAGTTTCACTGTTTTTCACAGTCGATGGGAAAAATCCCTGATTTCGCAACACCTCAGATTGCAAATGTTCTAATCACTGTGTTCATACTCCATATGTGTTACCGTACAGGCTAAATCCTGCCATTGCATCTCCACGATGGGCTTGTCCTTGATGTGTTGAACACGGGTGTTCACTTTTCGTGGACACTGTACTTTGCACACCTGCACTGCTTAACAGACCCAAGACGCGTTTTCAAATGAATTCAATTAATTGTCTCGGCGGGCGAGCAATATTTCACTGCCACCGTCTCACCGCACGGCTCCTCGTATGACGGATGTGAAAATGAGCGCGGCGAGGGACGGCACTGCGCGGCGCTGTGGCGGTCGTGTCCTCTCGTTCGTCCATGTCGCGCCCATTTAAGGGTCCCCTCGGAGCCTCTTGGAGCGGAGTGACATTCACAGACGGCCGTGCAGGCCGACGGACAGGAAAGCCATTTCTCCCCAGCCTCAATTCCCAGTGTGTGTGTGTGTGTGTGTGTGTGTGTGTGTGTGTGTGTGATTTCTCGCCAGCCTCAATTCCCAGCCCAATCTTGCCTCTCATCGCCCCCGTGACGGCGAGATGGTGTGACCGAGTGGCGACAGGGCTCTCTGGACACTCACAGCCTGCTGATGTGTCAGCCTGTGTGTGTGTGTGTGTGTGTGTGTGTGTGTGTCTAATGCATCAGCTTGTCTAGTGGCGGTCAAGGGTCCCCATTGCTTCTGGGCAGCACAGCGTTTCAGGTGACCTTTGCTGTTATGCTGATGCCACTTTACACCTGAGGATGCTCTCAGCTATCCCCTGCATATTTGTTTGATGCAAAAGTGTGTGTGCCGGTGTGTGTGTGTGTGTGTGGGCACGGTACAGCTCAGTGGGGCTTGAAGGGGACGAAGGGTAAGGAGGCTGTTGGCCAGGAGAGAAGGGGCCTCTTCATCACAGCAGATTGCCTGTCGGAGACGCGCCGGGTGACCATGCATCGCACTTGGACGCCCCTGTATCCCCAATCCGTTTGCCATCGCTTTCCATCAGGCCCTAATGGAGTCCCCAGGAGCTCTGTGTCTGTGTGTGTGTGTGTGTGTGTGTGTGTGTGTGTGTGTGTGTGTGTGTGTGTGTGTGTGTGTGTGTGTGTGTGTGTGTGTATGTGTGTGTAAGCAAGAGAGAGAGAGAGAGAGAGAGAGAGAGAGAGAGAGAGAGAAATAGAGCAAGAGAGAAGGGTGAAGGTTGTGTCATTGCCGGAGGATCCCTGAAAAGCAGTTAATGTCCATTCAGTGCCGGGCACACACACCTGGGCCCTCCAGACGCTCAGCCCAATCCTCAGTCTCTCTCACACAGTAGCCAACAGTGGGATGGATACAGGCCAGGTGTGGGCCGTGAGTACCCAGATCTGTGCCGATTCAGGGCCAGATCAGGACCGCATTCAAGCCAGATCAGGTCAAGCCAGATCAGGACCAAATTAGTGCCAGATCCTGGCTCTCTTTTTGGAGAGACAGGTGCGCACATCCCAAAAAATATTTTGACAGTTGCCAGAAAAAAAAACTTGTCAAGAAGTAAAGGTGATGGTCTGCACACTGTAATGGCTCCAAAATAATTCTTTATCTCTTAAAAGGCCTTTTAACAAATAAAGAATTATTTTGGAGCCATTACAGTGTGCAGACCATCACCTTTACTTTTAGATCCTGGCTCTCCTAAAAAGCTTGTCCACACTGATAACGAAAACTATAACACTAATGACACATTGAACCTTTTCTAAAGATCACTCAAAATAGGGCAACACCCAGACTGCATACTATAATGACAATGACACGAAGAGTGATATCGTTGAGGAATCACTTTCAGAGAAGTTTTGAGTATATTAGCTGACAGCTACAGTAATTAGAATCTGTCAAATGGCAGATATCACATTCACGAACGAGGGCAGAGACACAGGAAACACTTTACTTGAGTAGTCCATCCTATTGTTAGCGTTGTCGTCATGGCTATCATGGCTATCAGGATGGGTGATGATCATCCTTTTCCTCCATTGCCTCTTCTCTGTCTTTAAGCTGGGCTGGGCAGCAGTCTCAGGTACAGCATGTTCTGTATGTGTGTTGTTCATTATTCTCTGTGAGCAAAATGCTTCCTTTTCTTCCTTTTAGCCAGGCAACACTCGTGTGTGTCCTTGATCTCACATAGTTTCAGCCCATTAATCTTAATGTGATTTGTTTTTGGGCGTGCGTGTGTGTCTGTGTGTGTGTGTGCGTGCGTGCGTGCGTGTATGTGTGTGTGGGTGTGTTGTGAGTCTCTTAAATTGACTTACAGGCTCTCATGCATATATGCTCTGCCTTTGAGTTGTCCTTTGCGTGTGACACCAACAGCATCAGTCTGAGTTCACCCGAGTTCAGTGGCTTAATAGGGAAAGAGGCAGTTTATGGCGAATTTAGCAAGACCACATATTATAACTGCCTGACTCCGAGATCAGAGGAGCTTTAAAGTGATGCCTTGAACCAATTAGGCGGGTAGAGGGAACATCTGAAGAAGGTTCCGGGTTCTATGTTTCTCCACGAGTAATGAAGTTCAGAGATCTGTAATGAGCCTGCTGCTTCAGAGGAAGCCACGCAGACACACACACACACACACACACACACACAGAGTCTGTGTCTCTGCTCCTTAATGGAGATTATAGCCAGGCTATTTAAAGAACTGATGCCTGTAAGAAATGAGAAATGAAACGGCTGAAATATCGGCGGCCTGTGATGTCTTGAAGGTGGAACGCGTAGGAAAAGCCAGCATGCCATTATAACTCAGTGGCTGTTCTATATAATAGGCTGTTTTTTGTGTTGGTCCAGCATAAAAGGAACATATTATAGCACAAGCAGTTGAGTTTATATTAAAGCTATTTACTGAGCCTGATGAAAGGTTAGACTGTAAAGTGAGCTTTACGAACTACAGATATGAGGATATCCACACCAGTAACTCCTCGGTAGCCAGCAATGCATTACGAAAGCAGTATTTTCCCAACGAGCCCTGTGTGTCACACTAAAAGACCGCAATAATCGACTTCAATAATGCTGCTCAAATACTGCCATGACTGTGCGTTTCTCAGAGAGGGGGAGATAACATTACCCCAAGATGAAAGGATATCATTTAGAGTTTTTTTTTTACTGCTGCTTTCTAGCCCTCGGGACGAAATGTGGTCATAAATACCGTATAGCTCCATCAGGGGGAGCAGGGCAGGTGGGTGGTTGAAGGTGATGGACCTGAAGGAGCTGATTGGTTGATTTGTGCTTCCTGGTCACTCTGAGGGAGCTGATTGGTTGATTTGTGCTTCACGGTCACTTTGAAGGAGCTGATTGGTTGATTTGTGCTTCCATGTCGCTGTGATGGAACTGATTGGATGATTATTTAGCTGAGCCTGCTACCACAATGAGACACAGCTCGGAGTGGACCCAAACAGAACCAATGGCCGCAGCTCATCCAAATAGAACCAAAACCAGGGATAGACACGGCTCAGAGGACAGTGGACCCAATTACAACACAGCACACAAATAGAGACAAAGCTCAGTGCAGAACCCACCAGAACAGACACAGAGCTGGGAGTGGAGCCAAACAGATCCAGAGATAAACTCAAAGCCAACAGTAGACCCGACCACTTTCTTTAATCAAAGTATGCACAATTAGATGGACAGATTGAGCCTGAGCTGGGAGAGCAATGTGCTTAGCACCCATGTATGACACAGTAGGTCTAGTATGAATAGCCCAAGGTGTGAATAGATAGATAAATAGATAGATAGATAGATACTGTAGATAGATAGATAGATACATAGATAGATACATAGGTAGATAGATAGATACTTTATTGATCCCCAAGGGGAAATTCAAGCTTAACGATGATACTGATTACATCTAGCCTGGCTAACGCCTACCACTTCTCAAATGAGACGTGGTCTGGCAACCAGACGTTCATTTTCTCGTATTTGAAAAAATGCCCAGATCCGTTCATTGGGCGCCACGGATGTCTATCAAATACGCATAGCTCACCCAACTCGTTCATATGCAACGCTAAGGGCTGCCGTAAATCCTTTGGCGTCGAATGTAGACGCAAGAAGGCAACGGAAACTTCTCGGATGTTCTGTGATTGGTTCGCCAACATCAGGCGAACATTTGGGCGTTAGTTTCCAGACTTGCTTAGCAGCGGGATTGAAATCACCGCGCAAGGCAGTATGGGAAAACCCAGGCTAGATTACATCTGCATTTTGCTTTGATTTTACATGTCTTATTTTGGATGGGTTTTGTGTGTGCATGTGTGTGTTTGTATTCCTGCATACACTCCACTAATTCAATACTTTCACGAGATGCTTTGACATTTTTCCAGTCCTCATTTTAACGTTGATACCGTGTACTATCCGATATTAAACCTGTACACTTTTCTCGAGTTCTCATCATTTAACCGTCAGACTGCACACAAATGGCAAAGCATTTTTCACCATGTGAATTCCAGTGATTACAGTGAGATGACACATGAGGCGTGGACGAGGGAGGGTAGCCTTCGCTAAAGTGTAATTACCAATGTGTTGCTTGGCAGCAGGGACTGTGCACAAGCCGGTCTGGACGTGGAGGGGGTGGCGTGAATGGACTTTGATTTGATTGCCATATTGACATTGACGTGATTAATTTTCCACCTGCTGGTGTCGGGAGGGTGGTGATTTTTCTCCAGAGGCGAAACAAAAAGAAAAAGAAAACACTCTTCATCACCAACACAGTAAGTCCCCACTCAAGAATGAGTGACTGTCCACAACAGCACACACCACCTGTGGAGGAGGAGTGTCCGTGTCCGTGTCCGTGTCCGTGTGTGTGTGTGTGTGTGTGTGTGTGAGGGTTCAGGGGGTCCCTGAGGGGTGGAGAAGAGTGTGTGCAGCCATATGGTGAGAAGAAATATAATGAGGTCTTACATCTGTTAGCCTGCACCTTACGTGCCAGAAGAACAAAACTCATGTTTAATAAAGAATCACACTTCCCTTTGTGGAGGGCACAAAGTCAAAGCCTGCAGCTGCTGAACTCTTTGTAGCAGGAAGAAAACAAAGATGGGGACGGAGTCAAAATCACAGAGACTTCATGAGACAGGAGCCAAATCACTTAAGAGACAACGAATGAGGCATAGTGGGGGAAACACCAGACATGGTGGATGTGAATTTGTTTTGCACTTCCTGGCCACTGTACAAAAGTCATACTGCAAACGTTTATTGACTTCAAAAGATATTTTCATTATTCGAGTCATATTCAGATGAGTGTTCACGAGGTTGTACTTTTATGGCCTCTGTGTGACCTTCCCATATGGTGTGACGATTTTCTACTTATTTATTTTGATAGAAGCCTGATCTTGTTAGTTCGGAATAGCTGCCTGGAGGTGTTGCCAAGATGGCTACCGAGTCAAAGAGCAATCTGCCACCTGACTGTGTTACCTGCACCCTTACTACCTGAAGCACCTGACAATCTGGTTTCTGTGTGAAAGAAGCAGTATTCTAAAACGAATAGTTCCGGTCCTTGATTGTGATTGGCTGAATCGCGTTCGATGCCGTTGTAAATATCACAATAAACTCACACCTTGACCGCATTTCGTTCTATAGTAATGCGCTACCACAAAACCAGCACAAACGTTAGAGTAGCTGCGTCTTGTTGTTGCATGGCAACCATTCATATGGAGGGAATATATTTATTGGCGGAAGAAAGATTATATATGAATACATCGTTACATTGTCGTTGCTGTGCCTTTGTTTCTTGCTAGATCGACGTAGTAACTGTTTTAAAACTCCACTTCGCGTCGTTTCTAAACAATGCGTTAACAACGCCCCTTAGCTGTTCGATTATACAGTATAACCCACGGCCTCTCTGGGCTTATTGCTTAAATATCAACAGTGGAGGAACTCTGGTTCAACCTGGTTCATACGAGGGGCCTAACCATGTCAGAATATATCAACAAAGTTAGGCCCCAGTGGTTTTACTGGGTCATGGTGATGACAGAACCAGAGAAAAGTGAAGCGTTACTGCAGTGGTTCGGCCCAGTTGGCTTTTCTGGGTCACGGACGGTGATGGCGGCACCAAAGCTGGACCCAGGTGAGCCCAGAGCACAGATGTCTGCAGGAGAGCGTTTCATCTGTCAGAGGGCAGCACCACGGATCACCCTAGCACAGATGCCAGCCCCCCAGGGGCACAGGGGATGGGCAGCTTGGCACATTCAGGGCATCATGTCAGGCTAATGTGGGGCAATGCAGGGCAATGGGGCAGAACAGCTTGGCAGTGAAAAACACACCTGTGATGCGGCACAGGCAGATGTGAGCACATATGATGTAGGATATCACACGAGGAGCCTGACAGTGAGGAGGAGGGAGGGCAGGCAGCATGCTGTTGATGCAGCGAGAGGCCGCTTTTTTCAGCTGTTTTAAATCCGCACTGAGCCTTTTGTGTGCTGCTGGGCGCCTTGCCTTTGCAAGACTGCAAGACTGGTTCTTTGTAGACGGGAAGGGTACGGAATTGAACGTGCGCCATTCTACCGATCACAACTTAGCTTATCATCAAAATTACATCAAAGCTGTTATATTTAGGTGAAAAATACTTGCACCACGAACAACAGGGACCTATGCTGAAAACAGCTGGAGTTCTCCTTTGAGGTGAACAACTTGCAAAGAATGCAACGACTTAACGCTGAGTTGCTGCAGGGGGGCTGTCCCCGTTATTTGTCTCTATAAGTCTCACTGGATATGAATGTCAAGTGAATGCATAAATAAATGAGAATAATCTCACATTTCTCTACATGCTCCCGCAATCTCAAAGAGAGAGAGAGAGAGAGAGAGAGAGAGAGAGAGAGAGAGAGAGAGAGAGAGAGAGAGAGAAAGAGAGAGAGAGAGAACTGGTCTGTGGTTTTGTCTTCTCCAGGGATTATCATACAGATTCTCTCCGGTGGGTGGACGATTCTCCTGAGTGTGGGCAGATTATTCTACTTTTCCTCTTTGGGTAAGTGTCCAGAGATGACTCTTCTTTCCACTTTGATTAAGTGTTTCTTTCTCCTTCTGTCTCCTTTGGATAAGTGCGTGCGTCTGTCTATCTATCTCTCATTCTGTGTGTGTGTGTTTGTGTGTGTGTGTGTGTGTATGTGTGTGTGTGTGTGTGTGTGTGTGTGCGTGTGTGTGTGTGTGTGTGTAGAGAGATAAAGAGAGAGTTTCTTTCTTGTCTTTGGGTAAGTGAGTGCATTTTTTTCTGCAGCTCTGCATATCCTCTGCTTAGAGTATGAAGTTAATGGTCTCACAAAGGTTTACAAATACATCTGAAACTGACAGCTCAACACCGGCCACAATCAGACATTGTTGAGTCATTGTATGCCAATACTGAACATTTATGTATGTGTGTGTGTGTGTGTGTGTGTGTTTGTCAGTGTGGCTTCTCTTTCTCTTTTATCGTTGAGCGCTTTGGCTTTAAATGTGCTATATAAATAAAATGTGCTTACTTACTTACTTACTTAGAAGCTAATCGATTCGGTAAGTGACAGATAGAGAGACAGAGAGAGACAGTGAGAGGGAGAGAGGGAGATAGGAGAGAGAAAGATAACATATTGAAAAAAAGGTTCTACAGTATCCTTGTCTTTTCTAACCTTGTCTCCCAGATACATAGCCTCTCGAAAAGACTAGAATGCTCTGAAATGGACTGGCTGACCTCTGACCTCTGCTCCAGCATCCAACGAAGCAACAATGCCGACACTTATAAAGGTGAAAGATATCAACTCTCTCAACAACCTCTCAGGCCCATCCTACGGCCCCTATACACCTGCTACAGCCTTCATTTCCACATGAAAGGACTGTCCCTGGCCTCTCTTTCCACTCCAGCCTCCTCTGTAGTGGGGTCCTACTCAGTTTACACTAGAGGTTAGATTCTCTGCCCGAGCCCAACCCGAGCCCGACCCGACCCGCGGGCCGGGTCGGGCCGATATTTCCCGCCACTATCCTCGGGCCGGGCCGGGTCGGGCCTTTGATCAAGCATTTGTGTTTTTTTTTTAAATATATAATTTCTTTATTAGCCTAACTGGGTGGGGAGACTATGCCATTATCCGAAATATTAAATATATTTTTTAGCAAAGTAGGCTTAAGTAACAAAATGTGTACAAAGTTGCAAGTTACAAAATGCAACACATCATGCGCACGGTCTCCTCCACTGGCACGCATCACACTGCTGCTCTGCTGTAGAACATTGTGTGGCCTAGCTTAAGCGCAACATGGAGATGGACGATATAAAGAAGAAAATTAAATCAGGAGAATTAACTTTGAGCAAGTCTGGAGGAAAGTCGGACGTATGGAAGAGTTTCGAACAAGTCGTGGACAGTGACAACATTTGCGTTGGCGTTTCGTTTTGACATTTGCGTTTCTTCATTCGGATCCATTTTTGTGATCCATTTCAGAATAAACAAACAACGAAGTTTACATGCTTAGTCCTTGTTTCATTATTCATTAAGATAGGCCTAATTCAGATTTATGTAGTTCAAACAACTCGTAATTGTAGTTGAGAACGTCAGTTATAAGGCTCACGCATTTAAAAAAGTGTCGGGTTTAAATCGGGCTCGGGCTCATAATTACAGTTAATATGTCGGGCCGGGCCGGGCTCAGACACAACGTGCACAGGCTCGGGCCGGTTCGGGCTTGATTTTTTGGGCCCGATCTAAGCTCTAGTTTACACACAATCATATGTAGTGCCAGCTCTGACCACCGGGGGCGTATATGTTCTCTGACCTCACATGAAATAAAATGATTTGTTTTTACTGCAAAGATGTTTGAACATCCTCACACTCATAACACACAATGGAGGGGGGGCAATATCTTTAATTCTTTCAAAATATATATATTTTATACAATATAAACTTTTATTTTGAGAAGTCTAAGGAAGGATAACAAGTCTTGTTAGCCCAGCTGTGCCGAAGCCAGACATGACAAAGATTTGGTTCAAGTTTCACCGAGTTGTGCAATGTCTTTTGAATATTTATGGTGTACGGCTTACTTCACAGAGACAGTTACCTAACTGGACCATGAGCAAACTTTACCCTGAGGCAAGAACAAGAGAAACAAACTCCAATAAATGATGAAACCTGGACGGCAATTTATTCACACACACACACACACACACACACACACACACACACACACACACACACACACACACACACACACACACACACATGTACATGGTACACAAGCTGAGACACGCAACCCCAAACAATCAAACACAGACGCACACATGCACACACACACACACACACACACACACACACACACCCACTCACACAATCATGGTACGCAAGCTGAGACACGCAAGCCCAAACAATCAAACACACATACACACACACACACACACACACACACACACACACACACACACACACACACACACACACACACACACACACACACACACACACACAAAAATGGTGAGCAGAGAGAACAATGGGATGTCTGGCAGTTTAGCATTTCTTTCATGCTGCAATCAAACGAGTGAAGGAGGAGAGAAAGGAGTCTCTTGAGCCAGAGGGTCAGTCAGAGACACACCTCAGCTCACACCACATTTCCATCCATCACACAGTGACAGAAGGTGGAAAACTGGGTCACACACACACACACACACACACACACACACACACACACACACACACACACACACACACACACACACACACACACACACACACACACATAAACAAACACTGTGTGTGTAGATCAATGGCCCAGTGGAGAAGGTGAGGAGGTGCTTCTAACAGCTGTCACGGTCTCTCTCTGTCTCTCTCCCCCTTCTCTATCCCTCTCTCTACCTATCTCTCTCTCTCTCTCTCTCTCTCTCTCTCTCTCTCCCCTTCTCTATCCCTCTGTCTCTTTCTCTAATTATCAGCAGGCAGATGAGCGGGCAGCACCTGGGTATTGTTTCCACACTGGAGTAACACTGGCATCTGGGCATCTGGACAGATTGGCATCAAGGCCACAGGCGACACACACACACACACACACACACACACACACACTGTTACCAGGCCCAAAACGCCAAGATGCTACCAAACAAACAAGTGGGAAACAAAGCTAACCTACTTACCATGCATAGTATAATGCCAAGGGGTTGAAACTAGCCAAGTTGTAACTTACCCTGCAGTGTATGTGTGCGTTGTGAGGTTTGCCACAACTAAATTAGAACAACAGCTTACCAAATATGGACACAAATACACATTGGATGAGAGAGCCCAGTCTTACTCCTGATGAGTAGCCAGCCAAAAGCTCCTGCAGTTCCTACAGTTCAAGTTTTACAGTTTCAGACCATGACGATAATCCAAACGAGATAAACAAAGTCATTGGGGTGCAGTCAGCCAGGGAAGAGACTTGGTGTAAACAAGTCTGTGACACGTCAAACACACCCACAGAACAGCTGATGTTCCAACAACCTTCCCTGTGTAATCAGTAGATCATGTTTTTCCCTGGCTGTCCTGCTTCTTAACAACACACGTACACACACACACACACACACACACACACACACACACACACACAGAAGAAATAGACTATACAGTACAGGTGAGATACCAGTGTGTGACTGGATGAAGTTCAAGAGTTGTCATGTACAATGCAGCGTGCCCTTCCTCTAGTGTGAAAAAGTATCTTCACACAGCAACAGCCCGAGCATATATTGGTCCTACCTGTGCACTTGACACTTAACACCAGCGCATGTGTCAGTCCCTTTTTTTTGTCCAAAGTGACTTACACTAATGTGAGATATTACAACTCTCCTTGGTCTCCTATTGACCAACTGTTAGACCCCCCCCCCCCCACACACACACACAAACACCTTTCAGGATAGTCTACTGGCCAACTACCCCCCGCTCTATGCTGCCAGTGACCCCCCCCCCCAAGCCATTCAGTCTTGACCAGGTGGAGCACCCCTGAAATGAATATGTAACGATATCTCTTGTAATACGAACACCAAACTCATCTTCACACCTCGATTTGACGAAATGCGTTTGTATACAGAGTGTGTGTGGGACTCATGCAATATTTATGTGTGACTAATTTATCTGCTGCCACTGGCCACCCACCCTTGCTGAGGCCCTGGCAGTGAGGCGTTAGAGTGGTGCAAATGGGATTGGAGCATCTGCACATGAATGAGGGAGTGAATAGAAGCCATTTTCATATTAATGTCCTCCAGCATAGAGAGAGGGAGATGAGTGGCAGAGCATGTTTATGCATCGCTCCGCCTGCCTATCTATCTGTCCTACTCACTGTTTCTCTTCCTCCCTCTCTCCGTTTTTTTCACTCTCTCGCTCTCTCGTTCTTTCTTTCAGCTCAATTCAATTCAACAGGGCATTACAGGCATGACAAAACTACATGTTCTATTGCCAAATCATTTCTAATTATACAAGTTTGTTGTATATAACAGAAAGTAAACAAAGACCAAGCGACATGCATGTGATGGCTGTGTGTGTGTGTGTGTATGTGCGTGTGTGTGTGTGTATATGTGTGTGTGTGTGTGTGTGTGTGTGTGTGTGTGTGTGTGTGTGTGTGTGTGTGTGTGTGTGAGTGTGTGTGTGTGTGTGTGTGTGTGTGTGTACGTGTGTGTATTTTAGGCATTATAATTTGGTTAGGGTGCGTTCACTGCAGCAAATCCTAGAATTCTAGAATCTGAGTGAGATAAATAACCTTAAATCAAGGGAATATATGCTTATTTTTCTATGCTTATCACAAAAGCGAAGATATTTTTAGACATGTGCTTGTTATAAGTCAACATCTTGTTATTGGCAAATCTTGCAAGTGAGAGGATTTTGTTTTGTGCTAATAATACTTATAATATAATATAATAATAAGATTTTCACTTACTGTACAAGGTAAACTAAACAAACAAAAACAAAAGTGACAGATGAATATATTCACTTGATTTGCATTTTTCTCACTTAGATTCTAGAATTCTAGACATTTTTTATAGTGATGTGTGGGCAAGGGTGGCATGGCTGGCAATTAGATGTTGTATCTGGGTTATAACCTTTTCAGCTTGTGTGAGCCTCAAGACCAGATGGATGATGAGGCTTGTTTTTACAAGATTTTACAATAGGAGTTGGGTAACTTGTTTTGATTTATTTTATTTTATTTTTGTTTAAATTGGATTTGATCATAATTTAGCCCTGCATCCATTGTTAAGTGTGGTTCTCTATATCTGAGCATAGTATAACACACTACTATACATGCAACGTTTGTCCCATTTTTCAAGTCCATTGCATTTAAGAGGACTCACTTACCTGCTGCATGATACATTTGGTTCGATAACTGTTCCGAATATTTTTGAGCCGGATTCAAATGGGCATGTCAAATTGGATGGGTTTTCTGACGGCATAGAAAGCCCTTCTTTCTTTATCTGTAAAGATCATGGTCAAGTTGAAATGGCCAGTTGAGCTGATTTTTAGCCAAGGTATGTTATTTCTTTTTTTGCTTGTGTGATTGCATTTGCACCAAAGGCGAATTTCTTTCTCTGACACCTGGATTTTTCTGAAATTTGTTTTCTTGTGGGTTGATAGCCAGGACCAAGGTCTAAAATAACGTGTTAAGACGTGGGTATTGCTGTAGGCTCTCTTTTGATGGAGACAGCGGAACCAAATCATCTGCAAGACGAAGAAATTTGACATCGGAGACATTCAATAAGAGGCCAGGTGCTGCTGAGTATGTCGTATTCATCACTGCCACTGTCAATCTATCCCTGCAGAAACTGCCGAGACTGCACCACAGAACAAAGTGCATACACAGATAAACAAATGGTCACGCACATGTAGGCCTACACCCTATTGTATACCAAATGGAAATTTCAGTCCTTTCTTGTAAAGTTTGAGGCCATTCAGTGTTTGCTATGGTCCACTTTATTCCCAATGCCCCCCCCCCTCCCCCAACACACACACACACACACACACACACTCTCTCTCTCTCACATTCATTTCTTAAGAAAGTTCCTAATTCAATAATACAATTCAGCTCTATTCAGTTGAGTTGAATAGATAATTCACCTGACTCTCAAAGGTGATCAAGATGCCAACAGGTGTATGTGACTTGGCAGGTGCTGTGACTTAACCTTCCCCAATTCCATCTGTGGAAATGCCATCCTTACTATCACCAAGACTAAAGACAGATTATCATCCTGGCCGTTTTATTTAGTTAAGATCGGTTCTCAAGAACTATCAAACTCTTGCACAGTATGCAGGCACTGCATCTACTGATTGTGCTCATCCTACCTTTGTGGACAAGCAGCCTGCTTGAGATCCTGCATGGCGGCATAGAGTCTCACCATACAAAAAACCCTCTCTCTCTCTCTCTCTCTCTCTCTCTCTCTCTCTGTCTCTCTCTGTCTAACTCTTCCTCTCTCTCTCTCTGTCTCTCTCTGTCTAACTCTTCCTCTCTCTCTCTCTCCCTCTCTCTCTCTCTGTTTAACTCTTCCTCTCACTCTCTCTCTCTGTTTAACTCTTCCTCTCACTCTCTCTCTCTCTGTCTAACTCTTCCTCTCTCCTCTCTCTCTCTCTCTCAGCAGGGCTCTGGTGTTGTTTTCTTGTCCTGAGGACTTCTCCATGCCAGCCAAGTTCAAAGAGGAACCTGCTGTTCAGTTCACACACACACACACACACACACACACACACACACACACACACACACACACACACACACACACACACACACACACACACAGAGTAAAACTCTATGTTCAGTATGAGGTAAGAATAACTATGCACGATGTCAAACACACAGCAGTGTCGTGTTCTACTCTGTAAGATAGATGGTTGGCACAAATGCGACCCTGTTCTGAATTAGGCATCGACTGGGGCTGAAATTGCTTCGCAGCGGCTCCCTAAATGAAAGAGCCAGGAAGGGAGTGCAGCTGATCAATTTTTATTGTATCAAAACATGTGGCTTTTCGCCTGAGTCACCTCTCAAAGCAGCTCATCAATTATTTTAAAAGAGAAACAATCTGCTGTCCTCCTTAATACACACGCCGGGTTAAAGTATTGCTGCTCCTTTTGAACAAATGACAATGGAGGGAGAGGAGAGGAGAAGGAGAGAGAGAGACAGAGAGAGAGAGAGAGAGAGAGAGAGAGAGGGATGGGCAGAAAGTCTTTGTTCTATCTGAATTGAAGTTTCAGTTTTTCCTCCCGGGGGAAAATAAGGCCCTCACAGACATACAGGCTAAGATGAAACCGTGCGCTGTTCAGTCACTATATCATCTGGTCTTATAGTAACCATCAAATGTTATTCACTTTCCCCAAACAAGCACTTGAACTAATCACCATGTTCCTTCATTGCTTTAACAATATCGCGCAGCGTTGTTTTCCTCAACTGACTTCTTGTTGACACATGACAACAACCGGACAATGTTCTGACAAACACGATTAAGGTTGCGATTGATCTGCTCTGTCCTGTCCCTTGGCAACACGTCAGTCCGGCCCGCAGTGATGACATGTGTCAGAGCTCTTAATCAGTCTGCCTGTTGATAAATCAATTGGCCCTAATAAAGCCCAAATGAACAGCAGCGGTGGAGCCGTGCTGCGCTGGTTAAATCATACTAATGAACTAGAGGCAGCGGGGGGGAGGGGGGGGGGAACTGGACGAGGCCGGTGAAAGGAGCGGGCGTAGAGCGCAGACAGTCGGACTGAGAAGGCTGGAGAGATTTAATTTCATCCATCTGGATGGCTTGCCTTGTCAGCACCCAGTACAGTATGGTGCATAGCACAATGCTTCCTATTCACTAGCGTGCTCTCCATCTCTCAATTCTCAATTCTCAAGTCTCTGTCTTGCTTTTTCTCACTTTCTCTCTTGCTCTCTCTCTCTCTATCTTGCTTTGTGTGTGAGTGTGCAAGTGTGTGTGTGTGTGTGTGTGTGTGTGTGTGTGCATGCTTAGATACATAAAAGAAGATGAGATTCGGCTGTATGACCGCACTAAGCAGGGGCTAATCGAGTCAGATTATACATGCATAATCGGTTGGCTTTTCACTGCATCCCCTCTTTTTCTGTAGTCTTTAAATCCCAAGGATTACGCTGGATACGGCTTCTTAGCAAGGATGTGAAACTACAATGTAACGTATACAATAGAGCCATGCTATGTCTGCGAGATTATACAGTTCAATCTAGGTGCGTAAACTGTCCCGGTCTCATTCAGAGTATACGGAACGGTCAGAGCCGTTTGGGAGAAAGGAAATAGCACCTCCGAGTTTGCCATTAGTGAAGTGGCATATTGCATGACACCAGGTCTCATCTCTCCTGTAGGTATCTAAACAGGCCCAGAGCTTCTAGTGATGGATTGGTGATGGCAGGCCTGATTAGACGATTGCCTATCAGTAGCGGGCCCCTGTTGTCGTGGTTACTGGACTGGCAGGAGGCACAGTGGTGTTTGTGTGCTCTCAGAAAAATTACACACAGAGATGCAATCACCAAATACTGAGGGGACAGCTCCATGATGAAATGACATGGTCCTTAATGGGCACACACACACACAAACACACACACACACACACACACACACACACACACACACACACACACACACACACACACACACACACACACATGCTCATATGCACACACACACACACACACATGCTCATATGCACACACACACACACACACACACACACACACACGCACACACACACACACACATATGCACACACAGACACAGACACACATACACAAACTGTCTCTCTATCTCCCTCTCTCTCTCTCTCTCTCTCTCCCTCTCTCTGTCTCTCTCTCTCATTAACTTCTCAAGAAAGTTCCTAAGTTTTCTTTTTCCATTTTACTTTTCTGAAGAGCATGGCTAAGTGAAAGTCCTTCTGGGAATACGAAAAAATGGCTCTCAATTGTCTAATTAGTCACATCACCATTATCATCATCATTATCCGACACAGCAGATGCTATCACAATTATCTGGTGGAACTGGAGGGAATCAAATTCTATAATCATATTTTCTGTGTGATTGTGTGAAAATGCCCAGCACTCGCAGAGATATGGCCATATAAACCGTTTATTACAATGTAATTACACATGTTACTACAACGTGATATATGCTATTGCCACCGTCAATCTAGAAAGCTCGGCGTACAGTTCGGCATCCCTGCTGTATATGCTGCACTGCATTACTGTGGACCTAACAGAGGAAACAAAGCTTTGTAATGGCACTTTAATGTATGTCAGACCGTTTAGCAAGGTAAGACCTGGCCCTCCCCCCCTCCCTTCTCCATGGTGTGGTTCAGCTAGAAAGTGCTAATTCCCAGCAGTGCTGCGGTTACAGTTCATGCTACTCTACTGCATTAATGCCTCCCTCATATCCCCTTGGCACAGCAGACCAAGCGATTGCATTGTGTGAATGTGCAGTTGCGTGTGTGCTGTGTACAGTAGCTGTGTGCTGTGTGTGTGTGTGTGTGTGTGTGTGTGCTGTGATAACGAGGCTTTCATCTCAATGGTGCTGTGAACGTGTCGCATGATGTGTCAGAGCTATTTCCTGGCCACGGTGCAGCACTGGTGTGTCAATACACCTCTGGCATCTGAACAGCTGCATGTGTAAGTGCTATGCATAATATGCATGATGAGGATAAAAAGATAAAAACACAACTCTCCCAGTAATAAGCTATGCTAACGGGCTAAAGATACAGATGCACTTCCCAAGTAACAAGCTATGCAAAAATAAAATACACATCTATGCAACTTCCCCCCTTCCATCCTAAGGACCACAATGGAAACAAGCCTTTGGGCTTTATTGTGTTTTTTATATCCTTTTGAACACATGATATTGTTCAATAAAGAATCAATCAATCAATCAATCAATCAATCAAAAACCCCAGTAATAGGCTATGCAAAAGAAATAAAGATACACATGCAACTTCCCCAGTAATAGGCTATGCTGAGGCACTTACACTAGCCTCCTCCATCTCCTCCCTCATGACTTCTACTGATTTGGACTGTCCATATGCCCGCACCTCCCTGACCTTCAGGCTAATGAGGAGATACGGTAACCTTTTCCCAAAGACAGAGACCGTCCAGATATCCGTCACACCACCACCACCCCTCTGAGGATAAGAAAATCAGACAGAAATACCTCCACTCCCTGCCTTTAGACTCTCTGTCTGAGCTCTAAGGTGACCCGGCTTCGTCATCAAGACTGATCTCCTACCTGCCTGTTAAAACCCTCTGCTCAGAGAGCTCATTTACTCAGCTGCTAATTCTGGGCTGCACGGGGCCCTAGTTTGTGTAGCTCGGATGAGAGCCGGATCAGGGCCAGACCAGGGCCAGATCAGAGCCGGATCCGCGCTAGAGTGCCACCCCCTGTGACTGCAGAGACTGATGCCTCTTAAAAACTCGTAATGAAACTCTTCTCCCTCCAGTCGAGATAAACATTCACACAGGCCTGATAAATATTCATGTGGATGCGCTATCATTGACCGAGCGCTTTAAAATTTTATTATACAACGCCGTGATATGTGACCCAAGTGGTTATTTATAACTCAGGGTTATGAATATGGATGCACAACAAGCCACTTTAAGAGCCGCTCGTGATTGATTGTGAATTATATAGCTATCAACAGAGATGCTCACTCATCTGTCCGCTTGCTGCAGGTAAAGCTGCTAGAGGACACATTACTAATTTGCTTCACCACATACCGATGAGCACACAATGATCTGATGGACTGATGGAAAACAGTGAGAAATGGAACTGTCTCCAGGGCCCCACAAGGTCATTCGGTAGACGGTGGACAATATATTAAGAGCCGTGTGGATGGTCATTTAGTATGTAGAGCTCGATGTAGAGAAAGATGTAGAATGGGCATTTGTGCAATATTCTCTTGCATAAAGAATTAATACTACAACATCATTCCATCCTGTCAGACATGAGGTTTATCAAACATTCAAGACCGAGACGGCACTCTTTCATTCATAATTCAAAACATTTTAAATCCTCTGAGCTCTCTCAGAGAATTCTCCCTTGTGAAGATCTAGCAGGTGCAAGTCAATTTCAGTGAGAATTAATACTGATCAAAGCCTCGCAATCCTGTTATGCGATTTAAAAGGCACTTCTATTTCAGAGCTAGTGACCCTTGGAAATGAAAGTCATAATATTTGTATAATATATATATTTTTTACTGAAATAAACCTGCTGTGCTTTATCTGCCTTGAACAGTGCGCTTTGTGAAAATTACATCCAAATTATTATCCCAGCTACATTTCAGTACGCTCCCAAAAGGGCCGTCACCCATGTGCTAAAAGATGGCCGAACATTGTGCGGTCAGGCTAACTGCTAGCGGGCAGAGTGGCCTGTTGGCCTGATAGCCTTGTTGCTACTGAGGCGTTTGGCAGAGCTAGCGCACCACAGGGAGGGCTGTCCAGTTCTCACCTCTTTCTCTCCACAGATATTGCTGATGATGGAGTTGGAAGCAGGGCTGGCCGAGGGACCCAGTACTGCCACGACCCCTTTGGATAGGATCTGGCACACTGAGAAGAGAGGGAGAGAGAGAGAGAGAGAGAGAGAGAGATTTTATTGAATCAGCATTTAGACCTTTCCATTACAGCACCCTAAAAGCACATAGAGCATGCATGAGAATATACATCATTAAAAACTTACTACATCTTTCCTCAGGGTGTGTGTGTGTGTGTGTGTGTGTGTGTGTGTGTGTGTGTGTGTGTGTGTGTGTGTGTGTGTGTGTGTATGTGTGTGTGTGTGTGTGTGTGTGTGTGTGTGTGTGTGTGTGTGTGTGTGTGTGTGTGTGTGTGTGCGTGTGTGTTTTTGAGGAGGTGGTAAGACAAAAAGAGAGACCGATGGCTAGAGTTAACCCCAATTATAACCACGTTTCAGGTAATAACAGCCTGTAAAAGAAGAAATTAAAGTTATCACATTCACACATTCTGTCGCCGTAGCAGCTATATAACAGCTATGGTGGTGGTAATTGTTCTCACAGTTGTAGCAACAGCAGCTCTGTAAATAGCACTGGTGCTAACAGCAAAACAAGCTGCAGTGAAGGCAACAAAAACAGCTGTATTTTATAGCAAGTTCATCTTTTTTTTTGGAAGAAACATGTTGTGTAACACCAGTAACAACAGTCGTAAGGTATAGGCTAGCGGTGCTAGCCGCAGTAGTGGCGCCCTGCTTGAGTCATAGCTTGCTTTATTGTTGTAGGCACACTGGGGTAAATGGGTCAGTGGAGACGAATAAAACAGAGGGGGGAGCGGGGGGAACCGTTGTGCTTTCCTCGGTTCCCCCGGGGTTCTCTCGGGCCCGGACACTAATCTTCCTGCCAAAGAACAAAATGTAATTTCAGGTGGGTTTTAATCCTGGGCCTTAATTAAGATTGTAGGCCAAGGGGGGTGTGGGGGCGTGTGAGGGAGGGAGGGAAGATGGAGGGTCTTTCTTTGAGGGGATTGAGTGTATGTGTGTGTGAGTGTGTGTGTGTGTGTGTGTGTGTGTGTATGTGTGTGTGTGTGTGTGGGGGGGGGGGGGGGGGGAGTATGAGGTAAAGTAGGTTATGAGGTAAAGTTATGAGGTGGAGGGGCAGGAGGAGGGGGGCAATTTAAAAGCTACTGGTGCAAATCACCAGAATCCACCGACAGCGAAGGGAAAATATGGGAGCAGTGAATCAAATGATTAATAAGCAATCCCTTAATCATCAACAGACAAGCCCCTGAACACACACACACACACACACGAACTGGCAAAATCATGTATATACAGTCACACACACACACACACACACACACACACACACACACACACACACACACACACACACACACACACACACACACACACACACACACACACACACACAGGCATACACAGGCACCGCATACACCCTGGTGACTGAGAGATGTGAGACACATTTGCCCCTATTCGGCTGACTTAACTGAATTAGGCAGCCACGGGATTAAGCCTGTGTGTGAGTGTGTGTGTGTGTGTGTGTGTGTGTGTGTGTGTGTTTTTGCGGTAGCCAGCGAGGTCTCTATGGTAACCAAGCGGGTGTGTTGGAAAGGAACAGCGTGAAATCATTCTGAGGAAACTTAAGCAGCATGGAGGAAAACTCAATCAGACAGATTTACCTGCACTGCACCTCTGCTCCTTCTGCTACATGCTCTAAAATCAACCCTTCCCACCACAGCCAGATCTACCAAGAACACAGGGCCCTAGTCATAACTCTAAAATCAACCCTTCCCACCACAGCCAGATCTACCAAGAACACAGGGCCCTAGTCATAACTCTAAAATCAACCCTTCCCACCACAGCCAGATCTACCAAGAACACAGGGCCCTAGTCATAACTCTAAAATCAACCCTTCCCACCACAGCCAGATCTACCAAGAACACAGGGCCCTAGTCATAACTCTAAAATCAACCCTTCCCACCACAGCCAGATCTACCAAGAACACAGGGCCCTAGTCATAACTCTAAAATCAACCCTTCCCACCACAGCCAGATCTACCAAGAACACAGGGCCCTAGTCATAACTCTAAAATCAACCCTTCCCACCACAGCCAGATCTAACAAGAACAGGGCCCTTGTCATACAGCAACTCTAAAATCAACCCTTCCCACCACAGCCAGATCTACCTAGAACACAGGGCCCTAGTCATAACTCTAAAATCAACCCTTCCCACCACGGCCAGATCTAACAAGAACAGGGCCCTCGTCATAACTAAGTCTACAACAGTGAGCTGCCACCTTGACTGAATGTATATTCTAGTGATGGAGTTGGATCATAATACAACACTGGTCTAGTGCTCTACTAGGGGTGTAGAGTCTTGGGTTCTGCACCGGTTCTCCAATGGGTTGCCCGGTTCTATCTGCTCAGGATGAGTGCTGGGAGGCCCTGGTTCTGCACAGGCTCCCCTGTCTAACTGATCAGGTAGGGAGAGAGTAGCGGCATGGGGTTCCATTGCAGAACGGTCATCTCTGTCTGAGAGCGCCACTCGGGCTAATCCAGTCACGCCTCATCCGGCTCTAATCCAATCACAGCTCAGCTCTGCTCAATGGCATTAGTGCTCGCTAGGAATGAGGATGTCACAACGCTACCAACTAGAGAGAGAGAGAGAGAGAGAGAGAGAGAGAGAGAGAGAGAGAGAGAGAGAGAGAGAGAGAGAGAGAGAGAGAGAGAGAGGGAGAGAGAGAGAGAGAAAGAGAGAGAGAAAAAGATAGAGAGGGAGAGAGAGAAAGAGAGAAAGAGAGAGAGAAAAAGATAGAGAGGGAGAGAGAGAGAGGGAGGGGAAGAGACTGAGAAAGTTGACCTCTTGTGAAAGGAAGATCTACAGTACATTCATGACTGGTTTCTCTCCTCTATCCTAGTCCTGGTGGCTGTCAATGTGACTTCAGCCCTCTGAGGGAAACAGAGAACAACTCCATGAGTCCCTGCCAAGATCAAACACGGTTCCATGTCCCAAGTGCTATTTGAAAAGAATAAGGCCCAAGAGAGGAGAAGCTGTCAAGATTACTGATAGAGGAGAGTGGCTTGTCTCTCTAAAAATAGTGTTAAGACCCTGCTGGTCAGTCCTGGGGTTGCACCCTCCATTTCTAATGCCTGTGTGGGCTCTGCCCCTTTATCTGTGCTTTATTAGTTGCAGAGCAAGGAGTGGGCCCATTGGTGGTTGGACTAATGGGTGGTGCTATAAGATCACCTGGAGGAATGGACGCGCTCTCTCTTCTCCTCTCTTGGCTTGGCTCTGCTCTCTGCACTCCATGGCTGCTCCACTGGGGAGAGCCTCAGCCCGTCAGCGCTTCACACCGACGTCGCGTTTTACACTCTTTGTTTGATCACCCCTAGACACTTTGCATTACACTTTTCTTTATCATATACTGACTTTACCCTTTTAATGTTATAATAAAATATCTTATATTTAAACCTTTAGCTACAGTGTGGTCCCCATCCTTAATGTTACGGCTACCTTGAGCCCGGTGGTCGTGACGATAGTCAGGGACATCAGCGAGCAATGGCCTGGTCTTGATCCACCACAGAGATGAATTGCAGATGAACATTTGCTGGTTTGGTCTTGCTGTGACTGGAACTGTTTTCGACAACTTCACTTGACTTATTCGTGTTTTATTATGGCAAAAAAAGTTCAGGAGCTTGAAATCTCCCGGTAATATTTAGTGTCTCACCCCACCCCATGACTGCAACTATTTTCTGAAACTTAACTTGAGTTATTAGTGTTCTATTCTGGTAGCAAAACATTGTGCATGGAAAATACGCAAATCAGACTCCATTCAAATGATGCTGATTGTGTGCCAAACGGGACCAAATTCATAAAGTTTGCGAGGACAGGCAGAACAAAAAGAAAAGTCAAAAAGATGGATCAAAAGACGTGGCATACATAAACAGATATCAAAGGAGTGTGAATGTTTACACAGTTGGTGCAATCTAAAAGTTCTAAAATAATTGGTGACTACCTTCAAGGAGATGGCAGTCAAATTTAAATCACAAAAAGTGTTCTCTAGCTTTTTATAGTGATGCGAAGAGTCATCTTTCTTATCACTTTCCTCCAGCGTGAAATGTTTGTCCGTTTGCAATGCCATCCCAGCCAGTCTCATGCGTCAAGTGTTGTGACGTCAATTCGGAGCCGTCCTATTGGGCTGAATGTGTCCTCTGCGGAGCAGGCGAGCGAGCAAGGGAGGGAGGGAGGGTTAGAGGAGAGTGTTCCAGCGCTATTAGTAGCAACACTGGAGGGGCCGTCCAATGATCGCACGTCACAGAAGCCTCAGGACACGTTCTGATGGGACGCGTATAGGACAGGCCTTCTGGTCCCAGTGATCTTTAGAAGTATATGGCAATCATTCTACGAATGATTAGGTTACACATGCACAGTAAAAACAACAAATAAAGGTCTTCCTGCATATGTGTGTGTGTGTGTGTGTGTGTGTGTGTGTGTGTGTGTGTGTGTGTGTGTGCTGGGGGGTGGGGGGCGGGGGTTGTGTGTTAATAACAATGGCAAGTCTCGTAGTCCATCTTAACAGTAACCAAGGAAACAAGCACCATCTTCCTGGCACAAAGACACACACACACACACACACACACACACGCAGAAACACATACTCAAGAGACTGTGATCTAACTCAAGTGTGACAGCACATCTTATTGGTCTTGCCTGCCTCAATGCAGCGTAATAATCTATTTGCAATTCCCTTATTTGCCATTGTGTTCTAAGGCCATTCCTAGGGAAGCCCTATGCCATAGATCAGCCTCCCAGAGAGAACTATGCTAGCAGGGCTGGGGAATTCACTGTGCATCGTTATTGTGTTCTTCACACTCAGACCTTCTGCTAAATCCCAGGTGTTTACTGTAACGCTCATGACACCTTCACCATTACCTGCAAACACACTGTACGTACATACACACACACGTGCATGCACAAATACACACACACACACACACACACACACATGCACACTTACTAGTCTCTCCCGTCTCGTATTCGCTGTCTCTCAGCAGCTCAAAGATGTCCACCTCCAACTTGCCAGTGGTAGAGCGGTTGCTGGACCTGTTGATCTGCTCCTTGGCCAGAGTGATCGCTAGACGCTCACCACGACTGCACTCCATCGGGTCATCTAGGATGGCAGCTATGGAGAGAGAGGGTAGAAGGGAGAGAGAAAGGGAAAGAGGGGGAGAGATAGATGATCAAAACCTCTGTATTGAACCATCACAAGGGCTTCTACAGTAAGAAGGCCCTACCCTGAGATAGCAAAGGACACCATACACCATAGAAAAGGAACATCAGGAACACATCAGCGAGAGAGAGAGAGAGAGAGAGAGAGAGAGAGAGAGAGAGAGAGAGAGAGAGAGAGAGAGAGAGAGAGAGAGAGGAGAAGGAAAGGTAAGTGTGGCAGAAGTAGAGAGATGTATAGTGAGACACAAGAAAGAAAAAAGTAGACTGAAAGACACACGAGTGGGTATTGGGAGGCAGAGAGAGAGAGAGAGAGAGAGAAGGATGAATGGAGACGGTGGTGAGTGAGAAAAAGACAGATACAGAATCGTCATGTGTGCAAAGCCCTTATCACCTGCATGGCTGCTACAGTACAGTACGACAAGCAGGAGTACTGTACTGTACCCCCCCCCCCCCCGAAGTGGCAGAGCCAAAGTGAAAACCACTCGGAGCTCTCCAGCCGCCGCGCAGAGCAGAGTAGAGAGAACCATCGCACACATACACACACAAACACTCGAGCCAGCGAGTTTGCTCAAGGAACAGAAGCGTGGAGCCGAACTAATGGATGTGTTCTCACTGTCCGCTTCTCTTCCTCTCCGGTGTGAGCGTCTGCGCTGCTGAAGTGAGTGGCTCAGGGAGCTCGTTCACTCCAGCACTCTCACCCCTGTGTGTGTGTGTGTGTGTGTGTGTGTGTGTGTGTGTGTGTGTGTGTGCGTTCACTCCAGCACACTCACCCCTGATTTAACAGCCACCGCTCAGCTCCACCGGGCCAGCAGTGCACACCTGATTATTACGGCCAGGCACCGGGATTAAGGCTGTACAGTATAGCTCTACTGAAATGGCAATACGCATCTGGAGCCAGGGCTCGTGTGTGTGTGTGTGTGTGTGTGTGTGTGTGTGTGTGTGTGTGTGTGTGTGTGTGTGTGTGTGTGTGTGTGTGTGAGTGTGTGTGTGTCTGTGTGTGTGTGTGTGTGTCTGTGTGTCTGTGTGTGTGTGTCTGTGTGTGTGTGTGTGTGTGTGTGTGTGTGTGTGTGTGTGTGTCTGTGTCTGTGTGTGTGTGTGTGTGTGTGTGTGTCTCTGTGTGTGTGTGTGTGTGTGTGTGTGTGTGTGTGTGTGTGTGTGCGCACGCGCATGTGTGTGCATGTCTACAAATGGGAAGGAATTACAGTCTGAGACATGCTCATGCTCTGTTGTGCTCATGTTCAAGGAACTTCACTTATCTCTGCTCTGCGGGCAACACACACATGCATACACACACACACACACACACACACACACACACACACTCACATAGTAACGAGTGAACAGGCACCTTGTGTGACCGGATAACGAGTGAACAGTCCCCTTGTGTGGCCGGATAACAGCCTTTCCAACCACATTACACACACATATCATTATTCCCTACTGTGACCAGTGGCCTCCAGTTGAGTCAGCGGTCTCTATTGGCTTCTATACATAATGTCACAGCAGACACTTAGCTCAGGCATGCTCACTGCCCACTGAGCAGAAGCCCCTACATTATCTGCATTTGGGTACTAGAGTTGCCATTCAGAGAGAGAGAGAGAGAGAGAGAGAGAGAGAGAGAGAGAGAGAGAGAGAAAGAGATAGAGGGATAGAAAAAGAGAAAGAAAAAGAGAAAGAGAGAGAAAGAAAAAGAGAGACAGAGAGAGTGAGAGAGAGAGAGAAAGAGAAGGAGAGAGACATAGAATGAGAGAAAGAGAAGGAAAGAGAGAGAGAGAGAGTGCGTGTGTGCTTGTGCCATTCAGAGAGTGTTGAAAACGAGCAAGAGAAGTGGAAAATTGCATTAGTGGAGGGGAAAAAAGCACAACTGTCAGGGATCTCGTTAGCTCCTCTGTGATTGATGTTAAAGTTGTAGCTCAATCAGCACGGGGATAGCGGTGTTAAAATCACACAGTTGGTGCGTCAAACTGCCTCACACAAGGGGCCCGGTAATGAATGGCACTATGCAGCCTGTAGACTCTAGAGGGGAGGGGGAGGAGAATGGGGGAATGCTAATGCTAATGTAATGCACTAAAACGGCAATTTAACCTCATCAGCATATTAACAGCAACATGAAAATGTTCGTTTTGAACGTTCTCTTCTCTCTCTCTGTGTGTGTGTGTGTGTGTGTGTGTGTGTGTGTGTGTGTGTGTGTGCTTGTACATTTGTGCATATGTGCAGCAAAGATGATAAATCGTCCCAAGAGTAACTATATATATATTTTTTGAAGCCATATTTCTCGTGAGGGCTAAACGTTCCCAGATTTATCAAACCAAAGCCATGTAAACACGGCGAGCGGAGAAACTCGGAACACGTGTTCCAGTGCCCTCCTGAGATGACGAATGACTGCATGTGTTTTTTCCTCCCTCCAGAGCACCACTTTCAGATGGTGTCTGAGGACAGGTGGAGGGTAATTATGTAGGTGTGTGTGTCTGTGTGAGTGTATGTGGGTGTGGGTGTGTGTGTATGTGTGTGTGTGTGTATGTGTGTGTGTGTGTGTGTGTGTGTGTGTGTGTGTGTGTGTGTGTGTGTGTGTGTGTGTGTGTGTGTGTGTGTGAGCAGTGCCACTGCATGTGCACGGGCAGTGGTGGCGTAGTGTTGAAAGAATTGGGAAGAAACACAACAGGTGATGGTTCCATTCCCAGGTTCCACCAGCTTCTCCAGTGCCCTCTTAATATAACTGCCACCAGATTTGATTCCTGAAGCCGCTGGTGTGAGTTGCACAAAAGTGTCTGCTACGTTTGCGTCAACTTCAACTTTAACATGTTTCTGGAGTGTGTGGCGTGATCAGACACAGACGCACATCCTGTAACGCAGCGTTTGTCACACTCTGTTCCTGAGTGATGCTCTGACGCACGCCGCTCCCCGAGAAACTAATAGACTCGGAACAGCGGGACTTTAAATGGCCTCAGTAGGGGCACACCAACACCGCGAGACGCTCGAAAATAAAGATGCGCGGCATTTATTCACGACGTTGTTTTTATGTGCAATTAACGTTCCGCTGCACCCAACGGCACCACAGGGCACTGACTCAGACTGATTGCACCGGCCAACGGCACAGCAAATAGGGCCGTTACCTACCGAGAAAATGTTTCTTTTCCTTGATGCGAACAAAAGACTATTAAATTATAAATCGTTACTGTACAGCTAATGTTCAGTAATTACCACATATATTTTGTTTTGGTTGAAAAAGAAAAAAAAAAAAGTATCATACACAATGTGCTTGTGCTTGGCTGACCCTCATTTCGAAGTGAAGAAGTTCTCGAGAAGGGATCATTAGCACCTTAGCTACGGTTCTGCGCAGCGGAGAACATATGGAACGCTCACCTCAGTAATTAAGTTAGGAGACAAGTTCATTTCCATCTGGAGGAGTGGAATTGCAGAGGGATCAACAGCAACAGCAGAGTGCATTACACACCTGAATATTACATTCTCTCTCTCTTTTTCTCCCTGGCTCTCTCGTTCCCTTTGTTCCTCCTTCGCTTTTCCTTCCCTCCCTCCCTCCCTCCCTCCCTCCCTCCTTCCTTCCTCTCTCTTCCTCCCTCTCTTCTCTGCGTTGCTCCCACTCCATATCTCCGTCGTTCTCTCTCTTCTCTATTCTGTAGGTGTTGCAGTGAAGCTCTAAATAGACTATGCCGTTCCGAGATGCCCTGTGTAAACAGGTGCGTACAGTATGCAGTTTATTTTACGGTGTAAATGGAGCCTTATGTCTCTTCCCATGTTGTCACTATGCTATGGTGATGGAACTCTTTGTGCTGTTCCCCTGGTACCCACAGGTGTGCAGCATCCCAGTGGGAGTGCGATGGTGCTGTGGGACTGCACTACCAGCCCACCGCTCCTCTTCTGCCACACCGCTCCTCTCATTCGTCTCTTTTCATCCCTCGCAGTCTCCCTCTCCCTTTCTCTCTATAATTCATCCCTTCTTCAATCTCTTCTCCCTCTCTCTCTTTCCCTTTCTACCTATCCATCACATTCTCTCTCCCACTCCTCTCTCATGTGCTCTCTCCTTCCCCCTCTCTCTCTCTCTCTCTCTGCCTCAGCAGACTGCTGTGCACCTCTCCTCCTCCTCTACCTGGCAACATCCATCCTGCTGTTTATCCCCTACCCCCTCAGTCCTCTCTCTCTCCATCTCTCTCACTCTCCATCTCTCTCTCTCCCTCTATTTCTCCCCCTCTCTCTCCCTCCCTCTCTTTTCTCTCTCTCTTTCTCTCCCCCCTCTCTCTCTCTCTTTTGCACTCTCTTGCTCTCTCTCTCTCTGCTCCTTTTGGCAAATGGCTTCCTGCTGGCACAGCTGGAGAAAGGAAGGGAGAGAGAGAAAGAGAGAGAGAGAGAGAGAGGAGCGAGAGAGAGAGAGAGAGAGAGAGAGAGAGAGAGAGAGAGAGAGAGAGAGAGAGAGAGAGAGAGAGAGAGAGAGAGAGAGAGAGAGAGTGCGCTGAGAAAGAGAGCGCTGGGCGTATTTCCAGCCCCCCACCCTGAAGCAGAGGCTGGATGTGGAGCTGCATGTGGAGCTGGATGTGGAGCTGCATGTGGAGCTGGATGTGGAGCTGCATGTGGAGCTGGATGTGGAGCTGCATGTGGAGCTGGATGTGGAGCTGCATGTGGAGCTGGGTGTGGAGCTGGATGTGGAGCTGCATGTGGAGCTGGGTGTGGAGCTGGATGTGGAGCTGCATGTGGAGCTGCATGTGGAGCTGGATGTGGAGCTGGGTGTGGAGCTGGATGTGGAGCTGGATGTGGAGCTGCTTGTGGAGCTGCATGTGGAGCTGGATGTGGAGCTGCATGTGGAGCTGGAGGTGGAGCTGCATGTGGAGCTGGATGTGGAGCTGGATGTGGAGCTGCATGTGGAGCTGCATGGGCTCTGTCTGTGCTGAGGCCTGTGGGGAGAGTCTCAGCCCCCAACATGGCCACTCACACGCATCACTGCAGCAAAGCAGCACAGCCAGATTCTCTCACACCTGAAAGAGTCAGCTGTACAACACAAACAGGGAGGGACTGTGTGTGTGTGTGTGTGTGTGTGAGAGAGAGTGTGTATGTGGTGTGTGTGTGTGTGTGTGTGTGTGTGTGTGAGTGCATGTGTGAGTGTGTGTGAGTGTGTGTGAGTGCATGTGTGTGGGTGTGTGTGTGTGTGTGTGTGTGTGTGTGTGTGTGTGTGTGTGTGTGTGTGTGTGTGTGTGTGTGTGCGCGCGTGAGCGTATGCATGTCTATATTTGCGTACACGTGCATGTGTGCATGTGCATGTATGTGTGCGTGTGTGTGTGTGTGTGTGTGTGTCTGTGTGTCTGTGTGTCTGTGTGTGTCTGTGTGTGTGTGTGCTTCCCAGGGTGCTGGCATTTACGAGGTGTAGTGAGCTGGATCAGCCCAGAGGTCATCTGACAGAAGCAAGTCTCTCTCCTCCCCCTGCAGCCCCACACTGTAGCCACTGACCCTTCTCCACCAATCAGCCGACTGCAACATGTCACATGACCAGAACAAGAAATGATCTCTGAACTTGCAATGGCCCATGAAATCCATCAGGGAAAACCCATCGCCTGCTTAACTACCAGTAAACCAATACCTTTTTACCACCACATTAAACAGCCACTTAGATGGTCCGCACACAGCAAGAGTAACGGCCCTAATTCATGTTAGATTAAACCTGTCCCTTCTACAATCAACATTTACTGCTAAAGCGCAAAGCTGGTGATGCTCCATTACATAAATGTGTTTCTGTGTTAAATACATGTCAGTGTGTATGTGTGTGTTTGTGTTTGTGTGTGTGTGTGTGTGTGTGTGTGTGTGTGTGTGTGTGTGTGTGTGTGTGTGTGTGTGTGTGTGCGCATGCAGGTGTGTGTGTGTCTCTCTGTATGTGTGTACAGTATGTGTGTGTGTGTGTGTGTGTACTGTATGTGTTTGTGTGTGTGTGCGTATGAGAGAAAGTTTTATGAAGGTGGGTAGGTGATACGATGTTCAGTGAGGCACGTGCATCATTGTCTATTAACCCTGTCCCTGCATGGCACGCATGTAATGGCCGACATAAAGAAACCCGAGCGCGGCATAATCCACTCTCTTGTCACAGGCCGAGGGGGCGAGAAGATCCTGTAATGAGCAAATCACAAATCACACTACTGTTACGAGCCAATGAAAAACCTGCAGCAGTTATGATCACGAAGCTGTTATGAGCCTATTATAACATGCGGCTGAAATGAACCAATGACAAACACACAGCGATAATGAACCAACTGTGAAGCATACAGCTATAACCAATCAATCACCACCACAGCGTGATTTGTGATAATGAACATGGATGCAGCAGAACCAATTCCACACTGCTTTCAATACCTAGACAATCACACAGCAGACCACACACACACACACACACACACACACACACACACACACACTCATCTACATGAACCAATCCCACACACACAAACACACACACACACACACACACACTGCTCTATATAATCCAATCACACACACACACAGACACACACACACTGGTAAATACACCAATCACACATACTGTACACACTGATACATACAACAATCACACACACACAAACACACACACACACACACACACACACACACACACACACAGTTTTTCACGAACCAATCAGACAACCCCACTGCTCTAAATGAACCAATCAGACATCCCCACTGCTTTAAATGCACCAATCACCTCTCCCTGCTGTAGTGGGCGTCTCCAGATACTCTGTTGGAGCAGAGCCAAGCAGATGGAGTCAGAGGTGCTGATCTAATGAGATTTAGGCAGCATTACCATAA